>NC_086453.1:205160576-205365576 GCF_028390025.1 Pseudophryne corroboree | reverse complement strand
GCAAATGTACTTGCCCCTTCTATGGTGCCCCCCTATCATTTTCTTCTGGATCCGCCCCTGGACCCACTTCAGTCAGGCTTCCGTTCCCAACACTCCATAGAGACAGCACTGACTAAAATGGTTAATGATTTGGTCACTGTGAAGTCTAAAGGCCATTACTCACTACTTATTCTTCTAGATCTATCTGCTGCATTTGACACTGTAGACCACTCTCTTCTCATACAGACATTACAATCCATAGGTCTTAAAGACACAGCCCTTTCTTGGTTCCTATCCTACCTATCTAATCGCTCCTTCAGTGTTCGCTTCTCTAAATCTACCTCCTCTTCGCCAGTGCCGTAACTAGGCATTTTAGCGCTGTGTGCAAGAAACGACAGTGGCGCCCCCCCCCCCATGTAAATAGGGGCAGTGCGCGCCCCAGGCGCGCAAAAAAATTATAGGGGCGTGGCTTCACAGGGAAGGGGCGTGGCCACAAAATAATAGCAATTCATACTACGGTGCACAGTAGTCTACATTATTCAAATTACGCTGCACAGTAGCGCCACTACACCAGGTAGAGCCCCTTTTATACATTACAGCAGACAGCGTCCCCCTTTTTACACATTACAGCAGACAGTCCCCCTTTTTACACATTGCGGCAGCCAGTCCCCCTTTTTACACATTACGGCAGCCAGGCCCCCTTTTCTCTGACGTCCTAGTGGATGCTGGGAACTCCGTAAGGACCATGGGGAATAGCGGCTCTGCAGGAGACTGGGCACAAAAGTAAAGCTTTAGGACTACCTGGTGTGCACTGGCTCCTCCCCCTATGACCCTCCTCCAAGCCTCAGTTAGTTAGATTTTTGTGCCCGACCGAGCAGGGTGCAATCTAGGGGGCTCTCCTGAGCTTCTTAGAAAAAGTTAGTTTTAGGTTTCTTATTTTCAGTGAGACCTGCTGGCAACAGGCTCACTGCATCGAGGGACTAAGGGGAGAAGAAGCGAACCTGCCTGCTTGCAGCCAGCTTGGGCTTCTTGGCTACTGGACACCATTAGCTCCAGAGGGACCGAACACAGGCCCAGCCTCGGAGTCCGGTCCCAGAGCCGCGCCGCCGGCCCCCTTACAGAGCCAGAAGCAAGAAGAGGTCCGGAAAATCGGCGGCAGAAGACATCCGTCTGCAACAAGGTAGCGCACAGCACTGCAGCTGTGCGCCATTGCTCCTCAGGCACACTTCACACTCCGGTCACTGAGGGTGCAGGGCGCTTGGGGGGGGCGCCCTGAGCAGCAATATAAACACCTTGGCTGGCGAAAATACACCACATATAACCCCCAGGGCTATATGGATGTATTTTAACGCCTGCCAGAATTCAGCAAAAAGCGGGAGAAAAGTCAGCCGAGAAGGGGGCGGAGCCTATCTCCTCAGCACACTGGCGCCATTTTCCATCACAGCTCCGCTGGAAGGACGTCTCCCTGACTCTCCCCTGCAGTCCTGCACTACAGAAAAGGGTAAAAAAGAGAGGGGGGGCACTAATTTGGCGCAGTTTGATAATATCAGCAGCTATAAAGGGAAAAACACATTATATAGTGGTATCCCTGTGTATATATAGCGCTCTGGTGTGTGCTGGCATACTCTCCCTCTGTCTCCCCAAAGGGCTAGTGGGGTCCTGTCCTCTATCAGAGCATTCCCTGTGTGTGTGCGGTGTGTCGGTACGATTGTGTCGACATGTTTGAGGAGGAAAATGATGTGGAGGCGGAGCAATTGCCTGTAATAGAGATGCCACCCCCTAGGGAGTCGACACCTGAGTGGATGGGCTTATGGAAGGAATTACGTGACAGTGTCAGCTCTTTACAAAGGACAGTTGACGACATGAGACAGCCGGCTACTCAGCTTGTGCCTGTCCAGGCGTCTCAAAGGCCATCAGGGGCTCTAAAACGCCCGTTACCTCAGATGGCAGACACAGACGCCGACACGGATACTGACTCCAGTGTCGACGATGAAGAGACGAATGTGACTTCCAGTAGGGCCACACGTTACATGATTGAGGCAATGAAAAATGTTTTACATATTTCTGATAATACAAGTACCACTAAAAAGGGTATTATGTTTGGTGAGAAAAAACTGCCTGTAGTTTTTCCTGCATCGGAGGAATTAAATGAAGTGTGTGATGAAGCGTGGGTTTCCCCCGATCAAAAACTGATAATTCCTAAAAGGTTATTGGCATCATACCCTTTCCGGCCAGAGGATAGGGCACGTTGGGAAACACCCCCTAGGGTGGATAAAGCGCTCACACGCTTGTCTAAACAGGTGGCACTACCCTCTCCTGAGACGGCCGCCCTTAAGGAACCTGCTGACAGAAAGCAGGAAAATATCCTAAAATGTATATACACTCACACGGGAGTTATACTGCGACCAGCAATCGCCTCAGCCTGGATGTGCAGTGCTGGGGTGGCTTGGTCTGATTCCCTGACGGACAATATTGATACCCTAGACAGGGACAGTATATTACTGACTATAGAGCATTTAAAAGATGCATTTCTATATATGCGTGATGCACAGAGGGATATCTGCCGACTGGCATCAAGAGTAAGTGCGCTGTCCATTTCTGCCAGAAGAGGGTTATGGACACGACAGTGGTCAGGGAATGCGGATTCCAAAAGGCATATGGAAGTATTGCCTTATAAAGGGGAGGAGTTATTTGGGGTAGGTCTATCAGACCTGGTAGCCACGGCAACTGCTGGGAAATCCACATTTTTACCCCAGGTAGCCTCTCAACATAAGAAGACGCCGTATTATCAGGCGCAGTCCTTTCGGCCCCATAAGGGCAAGCGGGCAAAAGGTTCTTCTTTCCTGCCCCGTGGCAGAGGGAGAGGGAAAAGGCTGCAGCAAACAGCCAGTTCCCAGGAACAGAAGCCCTCTCCCGCCTCTGCCAAGTCCTCAGCATGACGCTGGGGCTTTACAAGCGGACTCAGGCACGGTGGGGGCCCGTCTCAAGAATTTCAGCGCGCAGTGGGCTCACTCGCAAGTGGACCCCTGGATCCTTCAGGTGGTATCTCAGGGGTACAAATTGGAATTCGAGACGTCTCCCCCTCGCCGTTTCCTAAAGTCTGCTTTACCGACGTCTCCCTCCGACAGGGAGGCGGTATTGGAAGCCATTCACAAGCTGTATTCCCAGCAGGTGATAATCAAGGTACCCCTCCTGCAACAGGGAAAGGGGTATTATTCCACGCTGTTTGTGGTACCGAAGCCGGACGGCTCGGTGAGACCGATTTTAAATCTAAAATCCTTGAACACTTACATACAGAGGTTCAAATTCAAGATGGAGTCACTCAGAGCAGTGATTGCGAACCTGGAAGAAGGGGATTATATGGTGTCTCTGGACATCAAGGATGCTTACCTCCATGTCCCAATTTACCCTTCTCACCAAGGGTACCTCAGGTTTGTGGTACAGAACTGTCACTATCAGTTTCAGACGCTGCCGTTTGGATTGTCCACGGCACCCCGGGTCTTTACCAAGGTAATGGCCGAAATGATGATACTCCTTCGAAGGAAGGGAGTTTTAGTTATCCCTTACTTGGACGATCTCCTGATAAGGGCAAGATCCAGGGAACAGTTGGAAGTCGGGGTAGCACTATCTCAGGTAGTGTTGCGGCAGCACGGTTGGATTCTCAATATTCCAAAATCGCAGCTGATCCCGACGACACGTCTTCTATTCCTAGGGATGATCCTGGACACAGTCCAGAAAAAGGTGTTTCTCCCGGAGGAGAAAGCCAGGGAGTTATCCGAACTAGTCAGAAACCTCCTAAAACCAGGCCAAGTGTCAGTGCATCAATGCACAAAGGTCCTGGGAAAAATGGTGGCTTCCTACGAAGCAATCCCATTCGGCAGATTCCACGCAAGAACTTTCCAGTGGGATCTGCTAGACAAATGGTCCGGGTCGCATCTTCAGATGCATCAGCGGATAACCTTGTCACCAAAGACAAGGGTGTCTCTCCTGTGGTGGTTGCAGAGTGCTCATCTTCTAGAGGGCCGCAGATTCGGCATTCAGAACTGGGTCCTGGTGACCACGGATGCCAGCCTGCGAGGCTGGGGAGCAGTCACACAGGGAAGGAATTTCCAGGGCTTGTGGTCAAGCCTGGAGACATCACTTCACATAAATATCCTGGAGCTAAGGGCCATTTACAATGCTCTAAGCCTAGCAAGACCTCTGCTTCAAGGTCAGCCGGTGTTGATCCAGTCGGACAACATCACGGCAGTCGCCCACGTAAACAGACAGGGCGGCACAAGAAGCAGGAGGGCAATGGCAGAAGCTGTAAGGATTCTTCGCTGGGCGGAAAATCATGTGATAGCACTGTCAGCAGTGTTCATTCCGGGAGTGGACAACTGGGAAGCAGACTTCCTCAGCAGGCACGACCTCCACCCGGGAGAGTGGGGACTTCATCCAGAAGTCTTCCACATGATTGTAAACCGTTGGGAAAAACCAAAGGTGGACATGATGGCGTCCCGCCTCAACAAAAAACTGGACAGGTATTGCGCCAGGTCAAGGGACCCTCAGGCAATAGCTGTGGACGCTCTGGTAACACCGTGGGTGTACCAGTCGGTCTATGTGTTCCCTCCTCTGCCTCTCATACCCAAGGTTCTGAGAATTATAAGACGGAGAGGAGTAAGAACTATACTCGTGGCTCCGGATTGGCCAAGAAGGACTTGGTACCCGGAACTTCAAGAGATGCTCACAGAGGACCCGTGGCCTCTGCCTCTAAGAAGGGACCTGCTCCAGCAAGGACCCTGTCTGTTCCAAGACTTACCGCGGCTGCGTTTGACGGCATGGCGGTTGAACGCCGGATCCTGAAGGAAAAAGGCATTCCGGAGGAAGTCATCCCTACCCTGATCAAAGCCAGGAAGGATGTAACCGCAAAGCATTATCACCGCATTTGGCGAAAATATGTTGCGTGGTGCGAGGCCAGGAAGGCCCCAACGGAGGAATTTCAACTGGGTCGATTCCTGCATTTCCTGCAAACAGGAGTGTCTGTGGGCCTCAAATTGGGATCCATTAAGGTTCAGATTTCGGCCCTGTCGATTTTCTTCCAGAAAGAACTGGCTTCAGTTCCTGAAGTTCAGACGTTTGTCAAGGGGGTGCTGCATATACAGCCTCCTTTTGTGCCTCCAGTGGCACCTTGGGATCTTAATGTAGTTTTGGGGTTCCTCAAATCACATTGGTTTGAACCACTTAAATCTGTGGTTTTAAAATATCTCACATGGAAAGTGGCCATGCTGTTGGCCCTGGCTTCGGCCAGGCGAGTGTCAGAATTGGCGGCTTTATCCTGCAAAAGCCCCTATCTGATTTTCCATTCGGACAGGGCGGAATTGAGGACTCGTCCTCAGTTTCTCCCTAAGGTGGTGTCAGCGTTTCACCTGAACCAACCTATTGTGGTGCCTGCGGCTACTAGGGACTTGGAGGACTCCAAGTTGCTAGACGTTGTCAGGGCCCTGAAAATATATGTTTCCAGGACGGCTGGAGTCAGAAAATCTGACTCGCTGTTTATCTTGTATGCACCCAACAAGCTGGGTGCTCCTGCTTCGAAGCAGACTATTGCTCGTTGGATTTGTAGTACAATTCAGCTTGCACATTCTGTGGCAGGCCTGCCACAGCCAAAATCTGTAAATGCCCATTCTACAAGGAAGGTGGGCTCATCTTGGGCGGCTGCCCGAGGGGTCTCGGCTTTACAACTTTGCCGAGCAGCTACTTGGTCAGGGGCAAACACGTTTGCTAAATTCTACAAATTTGATACCCTGGCTGAGGAGGACCTGGAGTTCTCTCATTCGGTGCTGCAGAGTCATCCGCACTCTCCCGCCCGTTTGGGAGCTTTGGTATAATCCCCATGGTCCTTACGGAGTTCCCAGCATCCACTAGGACATCAGAGAAAATAAGAATTTACTTACCGATAATTCTATTTCTCGTAGTCCGTAGTGGATGCTGGGCGCCCAACCCAAGTGCGGATTGTCTGCAATACTTGTACATAGTTATTGTTAACTAAATCGGGTTATTGTTGTTGTGAGCCATCTTTCCAGAGGCTCCTCTGTTATCATGCTGTTAACTGGGTTCAGATCACAAGTTGTACGGTGTGATTGGTGTGGCTGGTATGAGTCTTACCCGGGATTCAAAAATCCTTCCTTATTGTGTACGCTCGTCCGGGCACAGTATCCTAACTGAGGCTTGGAGGAGGGTCATAGGGGGAGGAGCCAGTGCACACCAGGTAGTCCTAAAGCTTTACTTTTGTGCCCAGTCTCCTGTGGAGCCGCTATTCCCCATGGTCCTTACGGAGTTCCCAGCATCCACTACGGACTACGAGAAATAGAATTATCGGTAAGTAAATTCTTATTTTTACACATTGCGGCAGCCAGTCCCCCTTTTTACACATTGCGGCAGCCAGGCCCCCTCTTTACACATTGCGGCAGCCAGTACCCTATTTTACACATTGCGGCAGCCAGGCCCCCTTTTGTCCCCCTTTTTACACATTGCGGCAGCCAGGCCCCCTTTTTACACATTGCGGCAGCCAGGCCCCCTTTTTACACATTGCGGCAGCCAGGCCCCCTTTTTACAGCCAGTCCCCCTTTTTACACATTGCGGCAGCCATCCCCCTTTTTACACATTGCGGCAGCCATCCCCCTTTTTACACATTGCGGCAGACGGTGACCCCCTGAGAGAGAGAGAGAGAGAGAGAGAGAGAGAGAGAGAAAGAGAGATATACTTACCATCTCCCTGCTGGCAGTCAGGCTCCTCGTGCAGCTCCCTCGGTCACGGTGCAGGCAGTGAGGTGAGAAGGAGGAGGAGGGAGGGGGAGCAGGGAGCCGCAGCAGCGCTATGTCATTGGTAGTAAGCGCCGCTGCAGCATCCCCCTCTCCTTCCGTATTGGCTGCCCGGCGCTGCTGTGGATGCTGGGATGGAGGAACCGCATCCCAGCATCCACAGCAGCGCCGGGCAGCCAATACAGAAGGAGAGGGGGATGCTGCAGCGGCGCTTACTACCAATGACATAGCGCTGCTGCGGCTCCCTGCTCCCCCTCCCTCCTCCTCCTTCTCTGCTGCCCGGCGCTGGTCCTCTTCTCCCTCCACAGCGCGGCGCACACAGCACACAGCAGAGGCGGCATGTAATGAGTCAATTTGACTCATTACATGCCGCTGGCCGTGCGCCCTCAGGGCAACTGCGCTGTGTGCCAAGCCCACTTGGCACACACGTAGTTACGGCCCTGCTCTTCGCTACCTCTTTCAGTTGGAGTACCGCAAGGCTCAGTCTTAGATCCTCTGCTTTTCTCTATCTGTACCTCATCTCTTGGTAAACTAATCAGCTCTTTTGGTTTTCAGTATCATCTGTACGCAGATGATACTCAAATCTACCTATCCTCACCTGACTTGTCCCTATCTCTACTGGACCGTGTCACTGAATGCCTTTCTGCCATTTCATCCTGGATGACATCTCGCCACCTCAAACTGAATATTTCAAAGACAGAGTTAATTATATTTCCACCGGCCAATAGTAGGTACCAACCTGATATCTCTATCACTGTTGAAAACTCGACTATCTACCCTACCCCACAAGCTTGCTGCCTAGGTGTCATCCTTGACTCTGATCTGTCCTTTGTTCCCCACATTCAATCTGTCTCAAGATCATGTTACATGCATCTAAAAAACATATCCAAAATACGACCATACCTTACACAAGACACTGCTATAACTCTAATCCACGCTCTCATTATCTCCCGCATTGATTATTGTAATAGTCTCCTAACTGGTCTTCCCAAAACGAGACTCTCACCACTACAATCCATTCTGAATGCAGCGGCGAGGCTTATCTTCCTCGCTAGATGTTCATCGTCTGCAGATCCACTCTGTCAGTCCCTCCATTGGTTACCTGTACTCTACCGCATTCAATATAAAATACTTTTACTCACACACAAGGCCATTAACCAAACTACACCAACATACATCACTTCGCTTATCTCAAAACATCTCCCAACCCGACCTCTTCGCTCTTCACAAGACCTGCGTCTCTCATCCACACTCATTACTCGCTCCCACTCACGATTGCAGGACTTTCATCGGGCTGCACCCACTCTGTGGAATGCCCTACCACGCACAATAAAACTTTCCTCTAGTCTCCAAACCTTCAAGCGTTCCCTGAAAACTCACCACTTCAGGCAAGCATACCAAATTCCAGAACCGCCCACATAACTTTCATAAACCTTCCTATCAAATTGCATCCACTCTGTACAGTCCACACATATCCTCACATGTCTTCTCATTCTATGCAATAGATAGCACCTTTCCTTGTGTACATATGCCTATTTCCCTATAGATTGTAAGCTTGCGAGCAGGGCCTTCCTATCTCTATGACTGTTTGTTATCACCCATTTTGTTATTGTTATTTCAAATTGTAAAGCGCAACGGAATTTGCTGCGCTATATAAGAAACTGTTAATAAATAATAAATAATAATATACTCTAATTGTATTTTTCTCTGTGATTTTAGTCACCATACCTCTCCTGTATCCCTGCTTGTGCTCACTACACTGCACAGGGGTTTGGGCAAGAGGTATTGGCCCTCATTCCGAGTTGTTCGCTCGCAAGCTGCTTTTAGCAGCTTTACACACGCTAAGCCGCCGCCTACTGGGAGTGAATCTTAGCTTCTTAAAATTGCGAACGAAAGATTCTCAAAATTGCGATTACACACCTCTTAGCAGTTTCTGAGTAGCTTCAAACTTACTCGGCATCTGCGATCAGTTCAGTGCTTGTCGTTCCTGGTTTGACGTCACAAACACACCCAGCGTTCGCCCAGACACTCCTCCATTTCTTCAGCCACTCCCGCGTTTTTCCCAGAAACGGTAGCGTTTTTTCGCACACACCCATAAAACGGCCAGTTTCCGCCCAGAAACACCCACTTCCTGTCAATCACATTACGATCACCAGAACGAAGAAAAAACCGTGAGTAAAATACCTAACTGCATAGCAAATTTACTTGGCGCAGTCGCACTGCGGACATTGCGCATGCACATTCGCGACTAATCGCTCCGTTGTGAAAAAAAAATAACGAGCGAACAACTCGGAATGACCCCCATTGTGCTGCTGATAATTGTACTGTGTTACCTGATATTGCAAGTTATATCATGTCTGCTTCTGAGGGTAACGGTTTTGGGGCTGAACACACTACCGGTGTTGCTGACGCCACAGATCCCTATGAGGATAATAAAGCAGCTGAGGGCTCTGGTTCTGGGGGCTCTTTGCCCCCCAGTGGGACTGTGGCAACGGGGGTCCTTAATGACCCACCATGGGCTGCTTTCTCCACACTTCTGAACACGCTAGTTACTAAACTAACGCCCCCTATGGGACCTCTTAAGCTGGTTCAACCGTATGTGGTCCCCACGGCTAACCCGCCGTGGGCAGATAACATGTCTGCTCAATTGAAGAAATTGAACCAGTCTTTGACTACTAAAAAGTCTGACCCTCGCTCGCCTAAGACCAAGGGGTCCTCTAAGCGAGCTATTACCTCCTCACAATCCACTGCTGTCACTGACGCCTCGTCTGATGAAGATGGCGCTTACTCTGACCCACAGATTCTGACACAGATACTGCTGATGGGGAGGGTAGTTTGCAAGTGGATGTTCCTGATTATGGATGATCCCGAGCCATCCGTCCCTCCTAAGAAACCAGATAGGTTCAAGCGTCAGAAGGTTGTTATACAAGTTTTACCTCATTCTGATCACCTGGTGGATATACATCAGGAATCCTGGGAAAATCCAGGGAAGAAGTTTGTGCCTCACAAGAAGATGCTGGCTCGCTATCCTCTCATGCCAGAACTGTCAAAAAATTGGGAGACGCCTCCTACAGTGGACTCGCATGTGGCAAGGATGGTGGTTTCCTCAGCTCTACCGGTCACTACCGTCACGTCTCTGAAAGAGCCTATGGATAAACGCGTGGAGGGTTGTCTGAAAGCGATTTACACCCTCACGGGTGCTGCGCAAAGGCCCACTATTGCAGCAACATGGGCTGCAGAAGCTATTGAAGCGTGGGCCCTAGAGTTGGAAGCTGAAATCTCTTCTGACCATGCTAGACAGTGCTTGTCGTATATTGTCACAGCTTCTCACTATATTAAAGAGGTGGCTTCTGATGCCGGTATTCTAGCAGCCAAGGCTTCTACTACGTCAGTCCTGGCCCGCCGGATATTGGGGCTGAGATCCTGGTCTGTGGATCTGGATTCTAGAAAAACCCTGGAGGTACTCCCTTTTAAGACCAAGACCGATAAGCCTATCGCATGATGGGGCGGGCCTCCCCCTGGGGGACCCCAGGGTGGGGGGCCAGAGTCTAGGGTATACCCAGGAATGGTTGAAGACCACTTCAGATGCCTGGGTACGGGAAGTTGTCACTTGAGGTTACGCCATAGCCTCCAAAAACTGTCCCCCTCGCCGATTTTGCCTGACAGACGTCCCTTCGGATCAGGTGAAGGCAAAGACTCTACATTCGGTGGTACAGACCCTCCTGGACACAGGAGTGGAAGTACAGGTGCCTCTTGCTCAGAGGGGCCAGGGGTACTATTCTCCGCTGTTTCTAGTCCTGAAACCGAATGGGTCCTCCCAGCCCATTCCCAACCTCAAGGCATTGAACAAGTTTGTGAGAATCTCCAAATTCCGTATGGAAACACTTCGCTCTATTGTTCTGGACTTGGAACCTGGGGATTATATGGTCTCCCTGGATATACAGGATGCTTACCTGCATATTCCTATAGCAGCATCGCATCAGCAATACCTGAGGTTTGCGGTTGGCAACCTCCATTATCAGTTTCGGGCGTTACCTTTTGGTTTAACCACGGCTCCGCGAATCTTCACCAAAGTTATGGTGGTGATGACGGCGGAACTCCGCCGTCAAGGGGTCAGGATTCTACCGTACCTGGACAACTTGTTGATCCTGGCAAATTCCCCAGAAATTCTCCTACGTCAATTGGATCTGACTGTCAGGTTTCTGCAAGCCCACGGGTGGCTCATCAACTGGAAGAAGTCATCCCTGGTCCCTGCTCAGAGCATGGTGCACCTGGGAGCGATATTGGACACTCACAACCATCGGTTGGTCTTGTCTCAGGAGAAAGTCCTGAAGCTTCAGGACAAGATTTGTTGCTTCCTCTCTCGTCCGCAAGTGTCGATACATTCGGCGATGCAGGTGCTGGACCTCATGGTGTTAGCATTCGACATGGTGGAGTATGCTCAATTCCATTCTCGCCCCCTCCAGAGGCTGATTCTGGTCAAGTGGGACGGCCTGCCTCACAGAATCAGGTCTCACATGATCTCATTGACTCCGGAGGTCCATCTGTCGCTGTACTGGTGGCTCCAGGACCAACGATTGTGCAGGGGCCGTCCCTTCTGGATATCTGACTGGGTCCTGTTGACGACGGATGCCAGTCTAAGGGATTGGGGTGCGGTGTTGGAGCAACACTCCCTTCAGGGTCGGTGGACCAAGGAGGAGTCTCTCCTCTTGATCAACGTTCTGGAATTGCGGGCGGTATTCAACTCGTTGAACCTGGCCCAGCATTTAATACAGAACCGTCCTGTTCAAGTACAGTCGGACAACGCCACAACAGTGGCTTACATAAAACATCAAGGCGGCACTCGCAGCCGCTTGGCAATGAAGGAAGTTTCACGGATTCTTCAATGGGCGGAATGCCATCTACCGGCCATATCGGCAATATTCATTCCGGGAGTCCTGAATTGGGAAGCGGACTTTCTCAGTCATCAGGACGTACACGCCAGAGGGTGGGGCCTCCATCCAGATGTGTTTCAACTCATAGTGGAAAGGTGGGGCCTTCCAGATGTGGATCTGATGGCGTCTCGACACAATCACAAGGTTCCGGTCTTCAGAGCAAGGACAAGGAATCCTCAAGCAGCATTCATGGATGCGCTGGCGGTGCCATGGAACTTTCGGCTGCCGTATGTGTTCCCTCCGGTGTCTCTCCTGCCCAGGATAATTCGGAAGTTCAAGCAAGAAGGAGGAATCCTGCTTCTCATAGCTCCAGCGTGGCCCAGGCGGCATTGGTTCTCAGACCTGCAAGGCATATTGTCAGAGCATCCGATTCTACTTCCACAATGCCCAGATCTCCTCGTTCAGGGCCCCTGTGTCTACCAGGGCCTGGCCTGACTGTCTTTTGATGGCGTGGCTCTTGAAGCTTCCGTCTTGAGTGCTAAAGGTTTTTCTGAGGCGGTCATTAAAACTATGTTGCGGGTCCGGAAACCGGCTTCTGCTCGGATTTACCATAGGGTCTGGCATTCTTACTTTGTTTGGTATGCATCTAACAATTATGACGCTTCCAAGTTTAGTACAGACAAACTTTTGGCTTTTCTTCAGCAGGGCCTAGACTTAGGCCCGCGTCTGGCCTCCCTCAAGGTTCATATTTCTGCCTTGTCGGTGTGGTTTCAGAGAAAAATTGCGACCTTGCCTGATGTTCATACCTTTACTCAGGGTGTGTTGCGCATCCAACCTCCCTATGTCCCGCCTGTGGCTCCTTGGGACTTGTCGGTAGTGTTGGAGGTGTTGCAAGAGTTTCCGTTTGAACCTCTGGGCTCAGCTGACCTTAAGTGGCTTTCCCTTAAGATGGTGTTTTTGCTGGCTATTGCCTCCGCTGGAAGAGTGTCGGATTTGGGTGCCTTGTCCTGTAATTCCCCATATCTGATTTTTCACTGTGACCGGGCGGTTCTTCGAACTCGTCCCGGATATTTACCTAAGGTGGTATCTTCGTTCCACCTTAATCAGGAGAATGTGGTTCCGGCCCTGGTCTCTCCTGACTTGTCTCCCAAAGAGCGGTCTTTGGATGTGGTACGGGCTCTCCGTATCTATG
This sequence comes from Pseudophryne corroboree, assembly GCF_028390025.1. NCBI lineage: Eukaryota > Metazoa > Chordata > Amphibia > Anura > Myobatrachidae > Pseudophryne > Pseudophryne corroboree. Next base: position 205,352,731 of record NC_086453.1, on the reverse strand, counting down.
TGAAGAGAACTGCTTCTATTAGGAAATCTGATTCTCTCTTTGTTCTGTTTGGTTTTCACAAACGTGGCTGGCCTGCTCACAAGCAGACTTTGGCCAGATGGATTAGAATGGTGATTGCATATGCTTATGTGAAGGCTGGTTTGTCAGCTCCTGCTCACATTACTGCCCATTCTACTCGGTCTGTTGGACCTTCATGGGCGGCCCGCCGTGGTGCGACCCTTGAACAATTGTGCAAGGCGGCTACGTGATCCTCAGTGAACATGTTCATAAGGTTCTATGCCTTCAATACTGCTGCTTCCCAGGATGCTTCCTTTGGACGCCGGGTACTTGTGCCCACTACAGTGCGTCCCCTCCCATAAGGAACTGCTTTAGGACATCCCCAATGTAACCCTTTTTTCACCTCCAGGGGTTACTTAATACATATGACAGAGTGCCTCCACCCAAGCAATGATAGATCCACCCCAGGCTTGCTTGGGAAAGCTGAGACACGTAGTGATATATTTACAGTCTCGGGGGGGGGGTAGTTAAGATGTTGTATTTACCTGTTATATATTCTTGTGTTTTTCAGGTTCTGATCTTCAGATGACTGAGACAAATCATCCCCTTAAACGGTAAGTATTTAGTAGTAGAACTTTATTACTTTCTCATTTCCTTTCTTCACAGAATAAACACTTCTTAAATTTAAGTTCAGGGTACCGTACTAATGTTTATGGGCAATTGGAATCATTACTCGCAAAACAATAATATAATTTACCAACATATAGTAATATACATGGAATATTATATACTATACCATACAACAAATTAATTTAACTAGGGTCATCATATAGATTATCACTAAATTGACTATAATATTATCAGTCCCAATACAGTATGAAGCTTAAGCGTTGGGTATACCAGTTGGATGTCGTTGGTGCACTGTTGGGGCCCAGTTTTTTTTCTTTTTTATTCCTGAGGTCTTCTTAGCTAAATAATCACTGGACTGGTGATTATTGTACCTTTATACGAGATTTCCATCTACATGAACCCCATTTTGTAACTTTTCCAGGATAGTCCTTGTCAGGATTTTACAAGGATACTGTTCGGGAGGTATCAAATGCCTATTGAGAGCCCACAGATTATGTATTAGCAGTTTAATATTACATGCACAGGCGTATCTATAAATGCAAGATGGCTATGTTGGGGTTACCACCTTTATTATAATAGTCAAGATGATTAATATGAACTATTCTACTCGTTATTCCACACTGGCCCACACAACTGGGGCATAGGACTTTCTCAAAATATCTATATCTCCCTTGGAGGTGATACAGAACCACTTTAGGATCTTTCTCCCCCAATTACTTTGGTTAGAGAAAAGCTCGGAAAGAGATATTCCATTAGGAGACAGTTCGGAGCATATAATAACATAACGAGGGTAGTGTAGACTTTCAGAGTACTTGGTACGGGAACTCATATACTCCGGGTTTTAGTATTGGATGCTAATTATACATATATCTGCGTCCCTGTAGTAACTTATTACTGAAGCTGCGAATCAAGCAATAATTTCCTCAGAATGTGATGATTGCTAATGAATTACCATGGTGCTATTCCACTGGCGAAACTACTGACAGACTGAATGAATAGTCCGACTAGTTCTGACCGAACTATTGCAGCGTTGGGTATCCAGTAATACTGGGTAATATAGTGCTGATAAATGTGGGCAGTCACACCGTTTATTTCCTCAGTACAAGGTGCGTTAAAAGTCTATAACATAAACACTGAGTTGAATACACTGAGGGCATTATATGTGTATTATACTGCGTATCTATGATGATGATGAGGAGGGCTGAGGCACATCTGAGTACAGTACTAATTGTCCCTGACAATGCTGAGGCAGTTATTATCCTTAGTTTAATAGTCAATGACAGGACTGACTCTGGGCTGAATTGCTGAAGAGAACACTACAGGGGAATGGCTGTTACCGGCTCATCAGTAATATATCTGGTACTCTGGTTCTGTCATCATACCTCCCTCTTTGGGGATGGTATATTGTATAGTGCCGCCTATGATCCGCCCAGCCGGGAGGGAGTATACTCCGGGTACCTCATCGATGACGCCGCCAGCGTCTCCTTCCGTCACCAGCCTCCTCCTCCGCTCCGTCAAGCGGGAACAGCCGCTTCAAGTCACACTGCTGCTCACTACTGTTATGGCCACTCGGACAGTTCTCCACACGCCACCGGAGCAACCGATATGCACACCGGAGTCCTTCACTCCAAACTCCGGATCAATTCAGGTGCGTCAGTCACTCCAGGTAGCATTCACTGCCCCTTCGTCGTTCCTCTCCCTCCGTCTCTCCTCAGGCACCCGTCCTCGCGGCTCTCTCTCCCGCTTCCTTCACGAGCTGGGTTCAACGGCTCTCTCAATCCGGGCATAAGAATGAGCAGCACGAGAGCTCCTGGAAGCTTCTCTGGAGTCCAGCTCGTGCCACAGTACCACATCACCAATTAAAAGCTGCACAGTTCACCCTCACTGCTCCCCACCATCAACCCTTCAATATATATATATATACATGACAAGGGTTGCATTAACCAATTTACATATAGTTCATATATTTACAACGGCATTAAATAGAATAATGCATATTTCATACATTTACTCAGGAATTAAATAGTTAGTATATAGGGATATATATATATACATATTGTAATCCTCAGGCAACATTTATTTATTTATTTTTTACTGGGCTACACTCTCCCCCTGGTGAGTACATTTACACTTTTTTAAAGTTAACTGGATTTCACCACATACATTTACATTCCCAGGGTCATTCTAAGTATTACCAGGTACACTCCATCCAAAATATGGCCATGACATCACCATATGGGGTTGCAATATCAAGGGAATTTCAGTTGGCGTGCCTAACTGGTCACAGGTGAGTATTCTAGGTGCCCTCTTAACCCTTTGAGGCCTAGGTGACATAGGTGGTGGTTCAGGAATAACTCCTTCTCCCATATTACCCAAATGGATTTGTTCAGGAACTTCTGTTATTTCACATAGTGATTCAATTCCATTACCATCATGGCTTCCAATACTATCCTGTTCTACCCTATTACATGAAGAGGGTATTTTTTCTTGTCCCCCAGTATATGAATCCAATACATGGGTTTGGGATCCCCAAGGTTCACTATCCCAATAATAATATCCTGCATTAGAGTCATCCTCAATCTCTTCATCTTCTGTTCTCTGACTCTGAGAGTTAATTTTCTGTGTACCAATGCTTTCAACTTCATTATCTTCCATAGGACACGATACAGTATTTTCCCATCTAATGTCCTGAGCAATAGGGAGTAAATGTTTTCTATGGTAAGTGACCATATTTCCATGTCCATTCGCTGGGGCGAGTTGGTATACTGGAATGTTAGGGAGCTGTCTCAATACTATATAAGGAGTGGGTTTCCATTTATACTGTAACTTTTGCTTTCGAGGTAACCCCAGAGCTCTAATCAGCACTCGATCTCCAGACTTTAATATGTGTTCCTTAATGTGTCCATCAACATAATCTTTGTTTCTGTCACACATTTTCCGGGCAGCACTTTCAGCTAGTTGATAGGCTTCTCGCAATTGTTGACGAAGTTGTCTCACATACTGGCTGTGAGATATATTTGAACCAGAATTATTCCGAGTTCCTAAACAAATGTCTATGGGCAATCTGGCCTCCCGACCGAACATGAGATAATATGGGATGTATCCGGTAGTGTCGTTCCGAGTGCAATTATATGCATGCACTAAAGGAGCAATATATTTCCGCCAGTTGGATTTTCTTTTAGAGTCTAATGTACCCAACATGTTTAATAAAGTTCTGTTAAATCGCTCAGGCTGAGGGTCTCCTTGGGGATGATAAGGGGTAGTGCGGGATTTAGTTATACCACAGCAATGACACAGTTCTCGAATTACTTTACTCTCAAATTCGCGACCTTGATCGGAATGAATCCTTGCTGGCAACCCGTAATGTACAAAGAATTTCTCCCACAATGTTCTTGCCACAGTTATTGCAGTCTGGTTCACAGTTAAGTAGGCTTGGGCATACCTCGTGAAATGGTCAGTTACTACAAGAATATGACAGTCTGATCTGCCAGGGCCATCTAAGGTGAGAAAATCGATGCATACTAATTCCATAGGTCCCGTGCTGGTGATATTAACTAATGGAACGGTAGATATAGGTAATTTTTTTCGGATAATACAATTCCCGCAGGTTCTACAGAATCGTTCTATATCCTGATTCATATGAGCCCAGAAAAAACGATCGGACACCAACCCCTGGGTTTTATCATACCCAAGGTGACCATGGTGATCATGCAATGCTTCTAGCACCATCTGCTGATACTTGGTTGGTAATACTATCTGCATTTTAGTACCTCCGTCCTTCTTAAGTACTTTCCGATATAATACCCCATTCAGAATAGTTAACTTCCTGTACTGTCGCATCAATACTTGTGCCTTAGTTGGTAATTGAGAGCGATGTAACTGATAAGTATGATCTTCGATAATCCGAACAATAGGAAGAATATTGGGGTCATTTCGTTGTTCTTGAGCTAGTTGTTCGGAGGTTATTATCCCTAACCCCTGCAGTTCAACCCTTCCTAATCTACAATAGGAAGGTGGAATAGCTATTTCAGAAGCTCCTATATCATATACAGCAGCCACTTCTTGATTTCTGGTGATACTAATATGTCGGCACAGTCCTTTCACTACTCCAGCGGGTACTTCAATCCAATCAGAGTCACCTCCTGGAGCTTCCGTATGAGGCATTCTAGATAAAGCATCCGCAGCCTGATTATTAATACCTGGCCTATATTTGATAGTGAAGTCATAGTTGGTAAGGGCTGCAAGCCATCGGTGTCCAGTGGCATCAAGTTTAGCGGATGTCTGTACATAAGTAAGTGGATTGTTATCCGTCTGTACAATGAATTGAGCTCCATAAAGATAGTCGTGCAATTTTTCGCTAACCACCCATTTTAATGCGAGAAATTCCAACTTGTGGACTGGATAATTTCTTTCACTACTGGAAATTCCTCTACTAACATAGGCAATGGGTCTCAATAGTTGCTCTTGTTTTTGGTACAACACTCCTCCAAGCCCGTCTAAGGAGGCATCTATGTGTACTTCGTAAGGCAAATCAGGTATAGCATATGCCAACACAGGAGATTTAGTGAGGCGATCTTTCAGAGTAACAAATGCTTCCTCACACTGGTCCGTCCACCTGTTTCCAAACAATTCTCGGGGCTTATGGTAAGACATGTCTACATCTGATTTCTTCCTTCGGTCTTTATTGACTGGCGGATATCCTCTGGTTAAATCTGTCAATGGTTTAGCGATTTTGGAATAGTGCTCTACAAATTTCCGGTAGTAGCCGCAGAAACCCAGAAAAGACCTCAATTCTTTAAGGTTGGTGGGTCGGGGCCATTTCTTCACCGTGGCCACTTTATCTGGGTCTGTGGCTATTCCGTTCCGACTCACCACATGTCCCAGATATTTAACTGAAGATCTACACAGTTTACATTTTTCAGCTGACAACTTTAGCCCTCGGGCTCGTAGACGATCTAATACTTTCAGTAATCTGGCATTGTGTTCATCTAGATCTTTCCCAAACACAATGATATCGTCTAGGTACACTAATACTTCCCGATAACACATGTCACCTACAGTTTGTTCCATGGTTCGTTGGAAAGTAGCCGGTGCTCCCTTGATTCCTTGGGGCATCTTTAAGAACTCGTAGAACCCAATAGGGCAGATGAAGGCGGTTTTGGCTCTATCCTCCTTACTCATGGGGATCTGATAGTACCCGCATCGTAGATCAAGAACGGAGAACCACTGGCTCCCTTGAAGGCAATCCAAAGCCTCGTCTACTTTAGGTACAGTGTACTGATCAGTCACGGTTCTATTGTTAAGAGTACGATAGTCTATACATAGACGAATTTCTCCGGTCTTTTTCCGAGCAACCACAATAGGTGAAGCATACTGACTCTCGGAATCAGCGATAACATTATTTTCCAACAAATTCCTAAGGTGACTCCTGACGTCTTCGAAATCAGCTGGAGCCAATCTCCTGGATCTCTCTCGGAATGGAGTATTATTTGTCAATCTGATATGATGTTCAACACCCGAGGCAGTCCCTAGATCCCAATCACTTTTTGAAAAAACATCTTCCCTTAACATGAGTTGTTCCATTAGTAGTTTTTTTCGTGGCTGATCAATATCACTCCCATGAAAACACTCTTCCAGATTCAATTGGTGGTAATATCCCGGAGACCCAGTAGACAAAGGGGTAACCATTCGATCGGGATGACTTTCCAAAAAGTTACAGTGAACTGTTTCTGGTTCTATCGATGATCTCATCTCTTCATTATTTCCTCTGTCTTGTTTATCACACCATTGCTTTAAGTTTCTAAACATATTGGTATTAGTACCCACTATGGCGGACAAGTGGCCATTATCTCCAGGGGAATCAGGGCAGATTAGGGCAACCAATGGAATAGACTCATTAGGGGTAATTAATCCAGGTTCCAAAGTAAGTTGTGTAACTATGTACCCCAAATACGGATACTTCTGTTCACTGAGGCCCCATACTGTAAGACCGCTAAGAGCTTGAATGGGAACAGTTGACAGATTCTCCCGGTACCATGTTTCAAATACAATGGACACTTGTGACCCACTGTCCAACAACACCATACATTCCTGTCCATTTATCAAAGCTTTCATTAATGGTGCATGTCCCATGAGACTGTCTGGAATAGCATCAGACCACTGGGCACTCCCCATAGCATGAACATTTATTGTTGGGGAGCCTGTGAGGGGTTCACAGTACTCCCGTTGGGGTTTTCCATCTGCTCATCTCTGGACCGGTGGTAAAACGACATTCTTCCATTCCTTTCCATACCACTCACGGAGCATTCAAAGGATCTATGTCCTGGTTGTCCACAATTATAACAAAGCATATTCCCACGACTACCACTTCCCCTTGTCCGTCCTCGGTTTGAGTCCGATGACCAGTATGGCCTTGATGAAGCTGTACTCTGTAACGCAATCAATTGGTCTATTTTTTTATTTTGATCTTCCAACAATTTAATCAATCGATCATCCATAACAGAGGAGGTGGGGGCAGGGATAGCAGGTAGGATAGCTTTGACTCTTTTAATAGTCTTGTCTCGATTCTCGATTTGGACTTCTTCTAACTTGACCTCCTTCACAAGTTCGGTGAGACTTGGTGCTGATCCTGACCGCCGGGTACACCGTAGTCTTTGTGCAACTGGATTAAGAGTGAGAGCTCCTTTCAGAACCTGTCGCATTCTGTTTTCATCTACCGCCTCCTTATCGATCCCCCCTTTCTCTACAATTTGGTAAATCAATCTATCCACTCTATAAATATATTGAGTTAGAGTCTCCCCCGGTTCCTGATAGGTGCGATGTAATCTTGACATCAAATCCCCTACATCCTCCATGGTGCCATAGGAAAAATCCAAAGCCTCTAGATAATCCTTCAGAGTAGCTGTAGATTTACTCCTCCTTGTGGCTTGAATCACCCTCATAGCGGGTCCCCGGAGACTTTCCACTATACGTTGTCTTTTGATATGCTCGGGACATTGCCACTCTTCAGAGTGTTGAATGGCTGCCTCTCTCCAAGTATCGTAGGTTTCTTCACCCGCAGGCACAGGGGAAATACCCGAGAAAATCCTGAGTCTTCTATATCCCCCTTCATAATGTAATCTCTCCATCTGACTAACCATTTTATTCATCATTGTTTCCACTCCTTTCCCAGTAGATTCGTCCACATTCTCTGTCAGATCCTCCCCACTATGGATATGAAAACAGTCTCCTGCTGCCGTGGTATCATTTCCCATCTCGTCTCCTGGTGTGGCTGCTTCTTCCATACTTTCCGGCCATAATAGTTGAACTTTTCGCCCAGGGACATCTTCAACCACCACCATACTGGGTAGTAATGTGTTATCCAAAGGAAGTCTATTACTAAGTAAAATGGCGAAAGTTTCTCCCTCTTGTCCTTTCCATCGATCAACAGTACATGGTTGACTAATCCCATATAATTGCACCACAGCCCGAATGACTGCATCATCACTGGCTAATGAAAGTTTTCCAACCAGCCCAAAGCTGCATAAGGGTTCCACGCCCTTTTCTTTACACCACCTATAGATATCGGCGTTGGTAATTTCTTCCATAATGTATAGTTTCGATATCAACCACTGAATCTTGGGATCTCAGCAGTGCCTCCAAATGTAACCCTTTTTTCACCTCCAGGGGTTACTTAATACATATGACAGAGTGCCTCCACCCAAGCAATGATAGATCCACCCCAGGCTTGCTTGGGAAAGCTGAGACACGTAGTGATATATTTACAGTCTCGGGGGGGGGGGGGTAGTTAAGATGTTGTATTTACCTGTTATATATTCTTGTGTTTTTCAGGTTCTGATCTTCAGATGACTGAGACAAATCATCCCCTTAAACGGTAAGTATTTAGTAGTAGAACTTTATTACTTTCTCATTTCCTTTCTTCACAGAATAAACACTTCTTAAATTTAAGTTCAGGGTACCGTACTAATGTTTATGGGCAATTGGAATCATTACTCGCAAAACAATAATATAATTTACCAACATATAGTAATATACATGGAATATTATATACTATACCATACAACAAATTAATTTAACTAGGGTCATCATATAGATTATCACTAAATTCACTATAATATTATCAGTCCCAATACAGTATGAAGCTTTAGCGTTGGGTATACCAGTTGGATGTCGTTGGTGCACTGTTGGGGCCCAGTTTTTTTTCTTTTTTATTCCTGAGGTCTTCTTAGCTAAATAATCACTGGACTGGTGATTATTGTACCTTTATACGAGATTTCCATCTACATGAACCCCATTTTGTAACTTTTCCAGGATAGTCCTTGTCAGGATTATACAAGGATACTGTTCGGGAGGTATCAAATGCCTATTGAGAGCCCACAGATTATGTATTAGCAGTTTAATATTACATGCACAGGCGTATCTATAAATGCAAGATGGCTATGTTGGGGTTACCACCTTTATTATAATAGTCAAGATGATTAATATGAACTATTCTACTCGTTATTCCACACTGGCCCACACAACTGGGGCATAGGACTTTCTCAAAATATCTATATCTCCCTTGGAGGTGATACAGAACCACTTTAGGATCTTTCTCCCCCAATTACTTTGGTTAGAGAAAAGCTCGGAAAGAGATATTCCATTAGGAGACAGTTCGGAGCATATAATAACATAACGAGGGTAGTGTAGACTTTCAGAGTACTTGGTACGGGAACTCATATACTCCGGGTTTTAGTATTGGATGCTAATTATACATATATCTGCGTCCCTGTAGTAACTTATTACTGAAGCTGCGAATCAAGCAATAATTTCCTCAGAATGTGATGATTGCTAAGGAATTACCATGGTGCTATTCCACTGGCGAAACTACTGACAGACTGAATGAATAGTCCGACTAGTTCTGACCGAACTATTGCAGCGTTGGGTATCCAGTAATACTGGGTAATATAGTGCTGATAAATGTGGGCAGTCACACCGTTTATTTCCTCAGTACAAGGTGCGTTAAAAGTCTATAACATAAACACTGAGTTGAATACACTGAGGGCATTATATGTGTATTATACTGCGTATCTATGATGATGATGAGGAGGGCTGAGGCACATCTGAGTACAGTACTAATTGTCCCTGACAATGCAGAGGCAGTTATTATCCTTAGTTTAATAGTCAATGACAGGACTGACTCTGGGCTGAATTGCTGAAGAGAACACTACAGGGGAATGGCTGTTACCGGCTCATCAGTAATATATCTGGTACTCTGGTTCTGTCATCATACCTCCCTCTTTGGGGATGGTATATTGTATAGTGCCGCCTATGATCCGCCCAGCCGGGAGGGAGTATACTCCGGGTACCTCATCGATGACGCCGCCAGCGTCTCCTTCCGTCACCAGCCTCCTCCTCCGCTCCGTCAAGCGGGAACAGCCGCTTCAAGTCACACTGCTGCTCACTACTGTTATGGCCACTCGGACAGTTCTCCACACGCCACCGGAGCAACCGATATGCACACCGGAGTCCTTCACTCCAAACTCCGGATCAATTCAGGTGCGTCAGTCACTCCAGGTAGCATTCACTGCCCCTTCGTCGTTCCTCTCCCTCCGTCTCTCCTCAGGCACCCGTCCTCGCGGCTCTCTCTCCCGCTTCCTTCACGAGCTGGGTTCAACGGCTCTCTCAATCCGGGCATAAGAATGAGCAGCACGAGAGCTCCTGGAAGCTTCTCTGGAGTCCAGCTCGTGCCACAGTACCACATCACCAATTAAAAGCTGCACAGTTCACCCTCACTGCTCCCCACCATCAACCCTTCAATATATATATATACATGACAAGGGTTGCATTAACCAATTTACATATAGTTCATATATTTACAACGGCATTAAATAGAATAATGCATATTTCATACATTTACTCAGGAATTAAATAGTTAGTATATAGGGATATATATATATACATATTGTAATCCTCAGGCAACATTTATTTATTTATTTTTTACTGGGCTACACCAATGTCTATCCTTGTGGAGCCCAGTGTACCCCGCAGCAGAAAACAAGTTTTATGGTAAGAACTTACCTTTGTTAAAACGCTTTCTGCGAGGTACACTGGGCTCCACAAGGCGCCCACCCTGACGCACTTAGCTTCTTTGGGTTGGTATGGCATTAGCCGCTGACACTTCTCCTGTTGTGAGAATGTGGTGTTTGTGGCTACTAACTGTTGTCGTCTCTTTTCCTGCTACTGCATTGGGCTGGTTAACTAAAAACTGAGCTCCTATGCAGGGAGGCGGGCTTATAGAGGAGGCGGTGCTATGCATCTTGGGAACAGTCAAAGCTTTTGAGCCTGTTGGTGCCTCGGTTCAAGATCCTACTTTATACCCCAATGTCTATCCTTGTGGAGCCCAGTGTACCTCGCAGAAAGAGTTTTAATAAAGGTAAGTTCTTACCATAAAACTCGTTATTGCAGCGGCTAAGTAAGTCCTGGGCTGCGCAGAGACTGCCAAACTGATTTTTGTGCAGTTCTGCAAAAGAAGCGAACGCATACTTGCACGTGCTTTTCCCCACCCCCTGTAGGTGGTGACTATCTGATTGCAGGGCAGCAAAACACGCAGCCCAGCAATCAGATCTGAATTATCCCCCTGGTCCTAAGCAAGTATACTAACAATGAAGGTCTTTTCGTGCATGCTTTCCCCTGAAAATGCATTTTATTAGCATCGCTACGTGAATAATATGCACAAGTAGCTGGTTAATATGATATGCGGCATGCTTATATTCTGTGTGCAACTGCAGATGTATCTGTATACGAAACACAACATTACAGTATCAGTGGCTGTTTTCCACTGACATGTACCATTTCATACACAGAGACAGTAAATATTTCTCATTCACATTATTCCCTGTCCTAATGGAGCTTACAACGTACTGTAAATTCCCCAACACACGAGTGTACCAAATATTAGGGTTAATTATGGCAGAGTCCAATTAACATAACAATTTGCTTTGGAGTATGGGTGGAAACCGGAGCACCCAAAGGAAACCCACATAAAATGGGATCACATAGTCAGGAATTAAATGTATATGGTAGTTTATGTAAGAGGTGGAAAAGGCACAGTGTCAGTTGCAGACAGGGCCGTCTTTTCGTATGGGCTCAATGGGCTCTTGCCCAAGGGCCCCAGGAGTCTAAGGGCCCTAGGCTGATAGCTGAGGGTCTCCTCTTTCCAGGGGTACCAGTTTTTTGAAAATCGGCCCTGGAGAACCGGAGATATCTGACTTCGAAGCAGTGGTCCCCATCCAAGACTGTTAATTGCTCTTCCCAGCCAGATATCTCTGGTTCTGTCTGACTTAGAGTTTTTTTGAGGGTATTCTCCAAAATATGGGACTCCCCCCTTTCAGTGGACTCTGGCAGCTTGTCTCTACTATGCCCAGAACCAGAGATATCAGCCTTCAAGCAGCTGGTCCCTGCTCCAGCTCCACACATCTGGTTTGCAGTTTTATACTTTTGCCAGTGCATTGCTTTGGCTCCTGAACTCTGATCCCCAAGTACCCAGAACTTCTTGAAAGGTGGGACTCTCTAGTTTTTTATTGCATTCAAAGCTAAGAAATATATTTCCAGGAACTGGAGATATCTGCAGTCAACCAAGCTGCCCTCCCACCAAAAATTATGAATATTAAGTCCACTCCACTATCCACCCCTCCCCTGCGTATTACACACCCCCTACCACCCTGGAAATTATGTACCAGGGCCCCTTCATTCAGCCCAATGCCTCTTCTACAGTTTAGTGTTATCCCTCCCGCCCCACCTTACACCATCTGTGCAGTAAAGGAGTGATTAGCAGAAATTACTACTCCAGGTCCTACATACTGAGTGGCAGATAGCACACCCCCTACTGCCCACGGGACATCAATGCTGCGGCTGATAGCACCCCCACCCCTACCGCTGGAGGATGGGTAGGGGGCCCAGTGCATTGCTGTGCCCAGGGGCCTACACTGCTGTTAAGACGGCCCTGGTTGCAGACTCAGGTAGCAGTATACTTAAACACACCACAATATACTGTACTGTACATACATGTGTTACTTACAAGTACTTACTTTGCTTGAAAGAATGCAGCAGATTGGCTCGCCTTCCTGCAAGGACTGACAGGGCTGCCACGGGCGTCATTTAATGGAAGAAGTTAACCGTTTGGAACTCATCCACATAAGATACATTTTGCTTTAGCAATTATCTTTTTGCATATATGAGTTACTGTAGAATTATATGTACATGGATGCATAGAAAAGAGGCTGAAACTGCACATATCTGCCGCCATATACAAGTAATTGTGTCCATGTTTCCATAAAGTTTTATGCAGAGACATCATTTAAAAATTCTTTCACATTTTGGTCATGCATTGGGTGGAGGCTTCCCTTCTGATGGAGGGTCATATGACTCATATCCCATCTCTTCAGTCTGTCTGATACCTGGGAAAGCTTTATTGCTCTCCTTTCTGAGCCAGTCAGACAGTGAGTGCTTCTGTGCCATTACCTGGTATGAGACACGTGTATGTGTGGGGGACGTGTATCTGTTCTTACTGATTGTTTGATTTAGCTTTATGCTATACTCCACTTCATTAATAAGATCTTTATTGCTGCACTAGAAATGCATGAAACATTTGACCAAGTTGTAAAATTCAGTAAATGTATTTATTGGACTGCCCTACAACTTTGTCCGTTTGAAGGCTTACCAGAAATTACAATATCATATTGGTATTTCAGGGAACGAAGCAACTAGAAGTCAGTCTTTTAATTGAAACCTTCTGCATCTTTTACCATCAGCACACATCTGAACGGGATGCAGTTACAATGCCAGCTGTCAGGATCCTGGCGTTCAGGAGACGCCAGCCCGACACCAGCCCGTAATTCCCACACGGTTGGTGGGTCCACGCCACCAACCGATTGGGAATAGAAGCGTGACCCAAAGCGTGGCGAGCGCAGCGAGCCTGCAAGGGGACTCACTGCCGGGACTCTGACAGATGGGATGCCGCTGTCGGTATACTGACAGCTGGCATCCCGTCTGCCGGTAAATCATACCGGATCCATCTGAACAATTAAGTTCATTTCTTATTTCCTATGCTAAAAGGAGCACTACCACTACATAACATTAAAGTCTCTCTGAATGACTCCTACCCAATAGTAGAGTCTCGGGAGCTGCACCTTGGGCACCAGCATTACTATAGAAAAGAATCGGCACATGGCTGTGTAACTGTGTGTGCAGTCACTTATGGAGTAGCCCCAGATAAAAAACTGCTTCTGTGTACAGTTCCCAGAGCTCTGATTAGGGTAAGCAGAAAAGTTAAGCTTTAACATTTATCCAGGAGTGTCCCTTTAATGGATATATTCTACTCTAGTATTATTACAATTATTATATTCAGTAGCACTAACCATTTTTAGTTAAAAAATATAAACATTTTTTGCTTATACATTTATCCATACTGTCAAATTCTATTTTGAATCATTAAATACATGAAAAATAAAAGTAATTCACAACTAAGTTAAGCATGTGCCTAGTTTTGTAAGCAGACCATCAGCCATAACATTTTAATCACTGACAGGTGAAATGAATAACATTGGCCTCATTACAATGGCACCTGACAAAGGGTGGGATATATTAAACAAGTGACAAGTGAACACTCAGGGGTATATTTACTAAAGTTCGTAATTTTCCGGCTGAGGTTAAAGATCTAACACGAATGACATCGAAAGTGTGATTTTGCAACTTTTTGAATTTATTACGACTAATTTACTAAGCTGTCGTATTTTTCTTCTTCGTGTTTTGCCATGTCGATGTCATTCGTAGTTTTGTTTGGTAGAATGCGGCCGATTTAGTGGTTTTGCGGCCGTGTTATGTGTTTTTTTTATGGCTGCGTCACATTTTAGTCACGGCAGTGTTTGTCCGTTCGTGGCCGCATTTTTTTCTTTAGTTTCGGTTTTGTCACTCGCGTCCGTGATTGGTTTGATTCGTGATGGAGGAGTGTCTGTGCACATTACTATAAAAACGCCCCAAAACGTCCGCACCTCGTGGGTTTAGCTAGTGGAGAGGAGAGAGGAAGGTGTGTTAGGAGTTGGTGAGTTTTCTGGAGTTGTTGGTGGATTTGTTGTGGTTTTTTGCGATTGTTGAGTGCTGTACTGTGTGTGTAAGTAGTCTTGTCATACTTGTTGTGTAGTTTTTTCAAAGTTTGTCTACTTTTTTGTCCTTGTTTTTTTTCCCAAGTCTATTGTAATTGTTTGTGAGTGAGTGAGTGTGTGTGTGTGTGTGTGTGTGTGTGTGTGTGTGTGTGTGTGTGTGTGTGTGTTGGGTGTGTGGTGTGTAGTGGTAGTGGAGGAGTGTGTTTTCTGTTTTTTTTTTCTCTTTGTTATTTGTAGTTTGTCGGGATTATGTCCCAGTCAGAGGTCAGTGTGTTGGAGGAGGTGAGTGAGAGGGAGGAGGTGAGTGAGGTGGAGGAGGTTAGTGAGAGGGAGGAGGTGAGTGAGGTGGAGGAGGTTAGTGAGAGGGAGGAGGTGAGTGAGGTGGAGGAGGTAAGTGAGAGGGAGGAGGTTAGTGAGGAGGAGGGGGTCCCTGTTGCTGCGTTCTCCAGTGATAGTGATGGTGTTGTGGCTCCGCAGCCACGCACCACTACAAAGACTGGGCGCAATGTGAAGTTCAGCTATGCTGAAAACATGGCTTTGGTGCGGGAGCTGATGAGGCATCATCGGCAGTTGTTTGGCCATGATGCTGCCAAGGTGTCCACACGTAGGAAGTCTGTACTGTGGGGTAAAGTCATTGCCGCAGTGAATAGTGAGGGTGTGGTGAGGCGGACTGAGGACACATGTCGCAAGCGCTTTTATGATATAAAGCG
Source organism: Pseudophryne corroboree (assembly GCF_028390025.1). Classification (NCBI taxonomy): domain Eukaryota; kingdom Metazoa; phylum Chordata; class Amphibia; order Anura; family Myobatrachidae; genus Pseudophryne; species Pseudophryne corroboree. Next base: position 205,337,253 of record NC_086453.1, on the reverse strand, counting down.
CCGTGTGAAGGCAAAGATGGCCAAGGAGGCCAAATCAGCCCGCCAAACCGGGGGTGGACCCCCCTTCCGTGCTTCTTATCGGGATTGGGAGGAGCCTGTGCGTTCCCTTATTCCCCCCGAAGTGGTTGGTGCGCTTCATGTCCGGGATTCTGACCGGCCAAGGCAGGATGGTGAGTATTTGTTTAAAATTTAAAAGTGTTAACATCTGTGTGTTGTCATTTGTTGTTTGTAATTTAATCCTGCTAATTATGATTGTCACTTTGTTAATTGTTACCTTGTGTTGGTGATGTCGTGCAGGCCTGGGCAACCTGTGGCTCTACAGGTGTTGGCAAACTACAAGTCCCATCATGCATTGCCTCATTTTTGTTAATAGTGAATGCTACATCTGTTGCAGTGCATGCTGGTATGTGTAGTTTTACTACATATTCAGAGGCCCAGCTTGTCCATAACTTTTTTTTTTTTTAGATTCACAAAATAAATGCTTGTTTTGCATTTCTGTTTATTGTGTGTTGTTGTGTGTTTTTTATTTTTTTTAAATTTTTATTGGCATATTTTTTTTTTTGCCAAAACATTTTTATGCAGATAATTAAGGCTAGTGTTGTATTTGTTGGTAAAAATTTGTAAGCTTAGCATGCAATATTGTTGTTGAGTCAAGCTATGTATTTTAATAAAGAAACCATTACAATATTGTGCATTATTTTGCTTTGTGTATGGATTAATTAGTGTAATTGATTCTTTTTTAAAGGATACACACCCAATGAAGTCAACCAGAAAAAAATCAACATAAAATTGTTTACTTATCATTATGTTCCATATGTTTACATCAAAATAAGGAAATTCAGATAACAATGAGTATTCAAAGTATGTTCATAATGTTTTTTCACATTTTTCAACAGTACGCCAGAGAAGCACCACAGCCAGGCCACAGCCAACACTGCCAAGTGATGCAGATGGCGGGAATGCAGGTAAGAATTCACTGTAATCACATATTCTGCAAACACATTGTAGATCAAAATATTAATGTTTCTCTTATAACATAGGTTCTTCTTCTGCAAGCCGCCCTCCACTAAGGCGACCATCACAGGGCTCGGTGAGTGTGCCTAGGAGGCCAACCAAGAGACGTCATCTTGAGGCTGAGTCTGCTGCTCCATCATCACCAACCCGGCGGCGCATCTCCGCAGTGTTGCCCCTGCCACCACAGGCAATTTTGGCAAGTCCACAAAGTGATGAGCCACAATCACCTCAGCTGTCTGGTGAGTAAACATAAAAGATAATTGTCACAAAACTTAAAAACAGTGTGGTCTATGTTTTAACCTGGATAAGGCTTAACCTGGATAAGGCTCAGAAAAACCACTGATATGTGCAAGGTGTTCTATGCTGAAAAAGTGTATAAAATGAAAAAAAAAAAATTCTGTTCGTCCCTGTTTGGCTTGTGCCTTTATCACCAAGCACATATCATTGGCTTTGCAAATCGTTAGATCTTCTCCATGTTAATTCATCTGCACCACTGTTTGTGTAGTATCTAAAAAATTAAATATGTTTAATTTCTTAATCCTGCCAATAATCTCAAACAACAAGCACATGTTATTTTTGACATTCTTTAGTTTTCTTTTTCAGATGTGATGTTGCCCATAGCAACCATTTTTTTTCATACATCTTTTTTATTAAAAAAAATAAAAAAAATAATCTGGAATCCAAATGTTTGCCATGGCCAACATCTCCATTTCGAAACATAGTCCACCTTAAGACATTTACCTGTTTTTTTTTGTTTAAAAAAGTATTATTTGATAGTTTTAAAAGTTACACACACACAACACTGACTGGCTTTATCAATTTATGAGTGTGTAACAAACCACATTTATTGCATTGTGTGTGTTTCACAAAAGGAAGGGGCATACACAATCTGGAAATGCATTAATGTAAAATGGCGAAAGATCTTCGTGTTTGCAAAATAATTATGGCTTAGAGTCCGAGAAATAACAAATTATTAATACAATTGTTTTTTTTAAATTAGAAGGCACATATGTTTTTCAAAAGGTAAGCTTCCTAGGTAATTTAAGCACACAAACTCTGAAACATTTTCAACATGAGTATTATTAAGTAAGCCATGTTTTGTTCAAGCAAAGAAATATAATAATAACTAAATAGTGGCTGTTATCAACCCCATACAGAACCACCCATCATGGTCGAGGACGCACAGCAGGAAAGTGACCAGCAGCCTACCTACACACTACTCCTGCAGCCCATTGATCCTACCCAGCCAACCACGCAGCAGGACATAACACAAACACCACAAACATCCGTTAGCCCCCAATTGATGCCAACAACACCCCAGCAACAAATGACCCCTGACTTTTGGAACAGTTGGGCCACACAACAGGCACAAAACTATGCCTGCCTGAACACCCACACCCAACACCTTGCCAGTCTGCCCCATCATCTTCCTCGCATCAGTCGGAACTCAGGCAGACTGATAGCTCAGGTAGGCAGAATAGCAAATTCTATGGAACAAATGAGGGCAGACAACAGTCAAATGCTTGCCAATTTAACAAGAATCATCGATGAACAACAGCGGCAGCAACAAGCATTAATCCAAATAATCCAACACAACCAAGTGGTCCACGAAAATTTATCCAGAATTATTGCCAGCAACACTGCCACAAATAACCAACTTAATGCAAGTATACACAACCTCAGCCAAAGCATTAATGTGTTGGCATCCCAACAAGTCAGCTCAAGCTTCGGAACTACTACACCAAGTCAGACCCCAGTTACCTCCCCTATTAGACGCTCCAGCAGAACACGGGCCACCGAACCTGGTCAATCCTCTGCACCCAGCACCAAAAAAAAAAAATAAGGAAGGATGCATCAAATGTTTGTTCCAAAATAAAAATTTTGGTATGGTTTACCCAAAAATGCCTGTGTCCGTGCTAATCATTTTAAAATACGCAATGTGTATGGTTTAATGGGGTAATGAGTGACACTGTAAGTTAGTCAAATTACAGTATAAATGTACTGACCAGTATTAAATGTTAAAATAAAAATACAAGAAAAACATTCACACCTACAATACATTTAATAAAAGTGGTTAATCAAGGCTATTTGAAACTAAACAATACTTACCGGTAAAATAACGCTGAATAACTTCTTGCCTTACCTGCCTCCCTACATCTGTACTCACACTGTCACCAGATGTTTCTAACTCACCTACTTGCTGACTGTTTTCTTCATCAACATGTGGCAGATGTTGGGTCAAACACAGATTATGAAGAAAACAGCAGCAGAACACAATCCGAGTCACCTTTGAAGGACTATACAACAAAAGACCAGCAGATTTATCCAGACACCGAAACCTAGATTTCAGCACCCCAAAACATCTTTCTATCACATTCCGCGTAGACTTATGTGCATGATTGTAATTGTGTTCAGCAGGAGAATCAGGTTGGGACAATGGAGTAAGTAGCCAAGAGTAGCAGCCATAACCACCATCACCTGAAATACAGATATAGCCAACATTAGTACATGTGTATTATGAAAAAACACCTAAAAAAACCCAGGAGTTTTAAGTTACCACACATACACACAACACACTTGGAACATACCCAGCAGCCAGCCATCAGGCATTTGTCCGTCCTCAAATTTATCAAAGAGGGATGACTGACTGAGGATGAAGGAGTCATGGCAGCCGCCAGGGTAACCTGCAACCACACTCATAATTTTTAGATTTGCATCACAAACCACCTGGACATTAGTTGATTGTCTAGAATGCCGATTGGTAAAGACATATTGCCTGCCCCTAGGTGGTCTCAGCTCAACGTGTGTGCAATCTATGGCACCCAGCACATTGGGCATGCCAGCAAGCTCATAGAAAGCTACCCTGACTGCATGCCACTGCGACTCCTGGGTAGGGAAGCAGATAGAGGCATCTATATGGGGTTCCAAGACATCCAAAACCTGAGTGGACATTAATAAATATAAGGTGAGTGTCATGATCTGTAATCAATACAATACTGTGTTCTAAGACCTAACAGAAGCAACACTTAGACATAGACGTGTATGTATATTTAAACTCACCTGATTCAAATATTTAGAAAAGGTGGGCTGGGAGATACCAATGACGTCGCCTGTCACAGCCTGGAAGCTCCCAGTAGCCATAAAGTGCAACACAGCCAGGAGTTTGTGCAGGCCTGAGACAGAGCGAGAGCGTGCTGTCTCAGGGTCTAGGTCCAGTTTGACAAGGTCATACAGACGGAAAATGTTGCTTCTATTTAGCCGAAACATCTGTATGACCCTATCATCAGACAATGCGTTTAAGTTTAAATGACCCCTAAAAAAACGAGGCCGGCGGAGCCTCCGCGGCACCTGTACAACCTGCTGACCATGTTCACTTACCTGGCCCAGATTTCTAGAAGACTCATGAAGCAGTCTCAGGTATCCCCCAGCAACCAGAAAATCATTAGCACACACAGCAGCAGCCATTTCAGAGTGAGAGTTATTCAAAATGTGCCTGGGACTCTTTTATAGGGCCAAACATTCAGGTGTGACAAATGGATAATTGAATACACATGTAAACATGCTTATCAAAAGCAGGTCTACTTTTTTTTAGGACTTTTTTACGAATTGTATTTTTTCACGACCGCAAATGCATTTTCACGGTACACATTACAAATACGAATGGTTAGTAAATGACCGTGATTCATACCTAAACAGCCGCGTTTGGCCGAAGATGTATTCATTCGTATTTTTTTACAAGAACTTCCAAAAAAATACGAATGCTCTCATCACTGCCGTGATTTGAGTTTAGTAAATTCCCGAAATGACACTTTGAAGAAAAAACATCATCTCGGTCAAAATCGGGACCTTAGTAAATATACCCCTCAGTTCTTGAAGTTGATGTGTTGGAAGCAGGAAAAATGGGCAAGTGTAAGGATCTGAGCATCTTTGGGTCAAGTTAGTAATTATCAAAAGTGGTACAAGAAAAGACAACAAGGGACATGGTGACAGGGTCATGGGTACCCAAGGCTCATAAATGCATGTTAGGAGTGAAGGCTAGCCCGTCTGGTCCAATCCCATGGCTGGGTGTGTGTGCGTCATTTACCTGGGGAAGAGATGGTACTATGATATATTATGGGAAGAAGGCAAACTGACACAGTGTGATGCTCTGGGCAATGCCTTCAGTTCTGGCATTCATGTGCTGTTACTTTGACACGTACCACCTGCCTAAACATTGTTGAAAACCAAGGGGGTAATTCCAAGTTGATCGCAGCAGGATTTTTGTTAGCAATTGGGCAAAACCATGTGCACTGCAGGGGAGGCAGATATAACATGTGCAGAGAGAGTTAAATTTGGGTGTGGTGTGTTCAATCTGCAATCTAATTTGCAGTGTAAAAATAAAGCAGCCAGTATTTACCCTGCACAGAAACAAAATAACCCACCAAAATCTAACTCTTTCTGCACATGTTATATCTGCCCCCCTGCATTGCACATGGTTTTGCCCAATTGCTAAAAAAAATCCTGCTGCGATCAACTTGGAATTACCCCCCAAGTACACCCCTTAATGGCAATGGTATTCCCTGATGGCAGTGTTCTCTTACAGCAGGATAATATGCCCAGAAACTCTGCAAAATTGATCAGAAATGGTTTGAGGAACATGACAAAATGTTCAAGGTGACTTGGCTTGCAAATTCCCCAGATCTCAATCTGATCGAGCATCTGTGGGATGTGCCGGAAAAACAATTCTGAGCCATGGAGGCCCCACTTTGTAACTTAACATGAGTAGACACTGGCTGATATATTGGGCATTCAAGCAAATGCACGATAAATCGTGAGTTTGATGGCGGGTGTTTACCCAAGATATGCCTGTGAATGATGTTGTTCACAGATATATAGCATCGGCTGTGCAGCACAGCTGTTTGCCAATATATCTGCAGATATATCGGGCCATCTGGCTGTGTGTATGCGTGGTCTGCCGACAACCCATGTACTTGCTGCGGGGGTGATGTGTTGGCTTGGAGTCTGAATCAGGTAGCCTGCGGTGTGAACGGTGTGACCCAGGTCATCGACCTGGGTCACATTAAAAGCATACAGAGATCCAGATGTTTAGGTGTGAAAGGGGTAGAACTCTTCAACAACACTTCTCATGGGGAAGCAATTACCTTACTGACGGCCCGGATCCCAGCGGTCGCTATACTGAAGAGGTTACAATATCCCGGGGTTTACATACCGATGCCGAACGGGATGCCAGCGTCACAATACCGACAGCCGGCATCCTGAACGTCCTGACAGTGGAACGCACTTTTGTCCTGCTGTGCGCAGTGAGGGGGAGGTTAGGCTTGGACAGGAGAAGGGGGGTTAGGGTTAGGGGGCTGGGCCAGGAAGGTTAAGGTTATGGACCGAGTAGGTAGGGTTAGGGTTAGGCATCAAGCGGGAAGGGATAGGTTTAGGCAGCGGGGAGAGGTGGGTTAGAGTTAGGCACCATCGGGGAGGGTTAGGGTTGGGCACCCACAGGGGCTTGCTGGGGGACTGTCGGGATTATGATTGATGGATGCCAGTGTCGGTATGCAGACCACCGGCATCCCATCCATCGGTCATTCATACTGATCCCTTCTCAAGGTGTTGATTTCACTGATACTTTGGGAGTCTTTGTGGTGATGCATGTAATTTTCCTCCATAGCTCCGCACCAAGGGGGTAATTCCAAGTTGATTGCAGCAGGATTTTTGATAGCAATTGGGCAAAACCATGTGCACTGCAGGGGAGGCAGATATAACATGTGCAGAAAGAGTTAGATTTGGGTGGGTTATTTTATTTCTGTGCAGGGTAAATACTGGCTGCTTTATTTTTACACTGCAATTTAGATTGCAGATTGAACTCACCACACCCAAATCTAATTCTCTCTGCACATGTTATATCTGCCTCCCCTGCAGTGCACATGGTTTTGCGCAATTGCTAACAAAAATCCTGCTGCGATCAACTTGGAATTACCCCCCAAACTAGGGTGTCATCCACAATAATCTCTCAAGGGTATCCCTCAAAGAGATGCTTTTTACAGTGTTGGAATACTTCATTGCCAGTGCAAATGCTGTAGTGCATTCAGAGGAAGCCGTATCTACCCATAGGTGTCATGAATGTTAACCTTCCTTGTTCAATGTGCAATGTAAGCCTGCCAGTCATTAGCATTACGCATGTACCTCTACCAGCAGGCAAAATTGTATTGTTTGCCACAAGCGTTGCAGCCTTTATTCAAATAAGGACATTTGTGGCATTCATAGGAATGGCAGCAGCCACAATTCGTAGAACATATTTGTTTCTGCACGTGTTGATATTGGTCGCAAACATCAGACTCTCTTTTAAACTCCACTGCACTTTTAATGGACTGTTCATGCAGCATGGTGGATATATGTTTGGCAGTGTCCAGCATTCCTTCTCGTGTAATAAGTGTGCACGAGTTACAGTTCATCATTATAAGCTCACACAATTCTGTCCCTGATGAGCTCACTTGCTAATGCACCATAATCACAGCAGCATATGACTGTATAATCTCAGAGGGGCTTTGCACAGCACTTTCACAAGCATGTGTGTCCACTATATTTTTTCACCAGTAAACATATCTCATCAAACCTTTTATTTAGTGTTTCTTGATCCTCCTGATCCTCCTCTTTCAAATAAACAAATGCATCTGATTTATCAACAGCTGCTACATCCTAGGTTGAACAGTCTATATGTATGTACCTTTTCTGACTTGTCTGAGAGCTCGGCACTGCAGTATATGCATCATTCCTTCTCGAGCTTGAGCCATGCGTCCATGATGGTGTCATCGAAAACAAGTGAATTTAAGCATTGAGACATTGGCACTGATTTAGAGATGTTAGTAAACTCGATGGTTTGCATACATCTACAATGTAGTGATACTCACTACGTGCATCTCTGAATCCGGCCCATTGAACTATCACGAAAAGAAAAAAATAGAAGTGCTCATGTTATTTATAATATCATAGTGCCTAGAATACAACCAAAGAGTCAATGAACATTAAAAATATATATTTATTATTAAGATAAAAATTATTTTTATAAACAGATACTTTCTTTAGGACAGATCATAAAACATGCACTATGTGCTAACCATGTTTTCACTGAAAGAATATGAATATAAGAGACTAACACAGATTATGTATAGTAATCCAATAGCTAGCTGAAACTGTGGAATGAAATAAGTAGCTACTTATAGTTCAACAGTGTTACAAGCAGTTTTTCAATGAACATGCAACACTGTAGCAGGTGCTGTTATGGAATAATTATTCCTGCTGAATTGGACACAGTAACTTTTATGTGCAGTATTTTCTTTTTGTAACTGGAGGCTCATAGAGGTATATTGTAGCCGTCTGTGGAAATACCTCAATGTTCAAAGAGCCAATATAGACAATAAGTATATCTGTTGTTACATCTCCAATAGGGCCAATGAACCCGAGCGTCCTCTGGTGTATGTAGCGTGTGCCCAGTATGAAATGTGGCTGGAGGGTGGATGGCTTGTATAATTGTGTGAGCCACAATGTCTCACTGTCAACTGTGTCCACAATTTCCCGGGGCGAGCACCGCCCGCTGCAGATTACCGGGAAGGAGGCAGGTGTGCGGTCAGCCAGCTGTAGTTAGCCGCAAGGCTCCCACTAGACGTGGGTCTCCTCTTGTATTCCTTGGACGAGCGTCGTCCACTAAAGGTGAAAAGGGGAAAGCTGAATTCCGTATGCCCGCTGTCTGGTGTCTCGGGACGCATTTGACCCGCTGCTGAAACCAATGAAGCAGGTCAATTGCAAATGCGTCCCTGGCCGTGTATTCGGTTCAGTGACCACAGGGGAGGAGTCCATTGAACTATCACAGCTAGACTTTTAACAATGGAAATCTGCAAAAGTGTGTCTAAACTAGCTACATACAGTACTTGCCGAACAATGGCTGCAGAGGAACATTTTGAATAAGAAGTCGGCAAATCCTTTAGTCAGGGCCGGCTCTACCATTAGACAGCTTTAGGCAGCTGCCTAGGGGTGCCAGCCACTTGAGGGCACCATTGAATTAATTGAGCAAAAAACTGAAGGATGTCTCTGTATGCTAAGGTTAACTAATTTAATTCAAGATGCTGGTATTATGGTGGTCAGGATGCCACTGTTGGTATTCTGACCGGTGGCATCCCATACTCAACCCCAATTAAATATCCCCACCAGACCCCATATACAGTATTATACAGTATACTGTATAAATAATAGATGGCACTCAAGGACTTTTAAAATAAAGTATATTATGAACAAAGTAAAAAAAATTACGTTGTTTACAATATACTTTATCACTTTAAAAGTCCTGAGTGTTGTCCCTTTTCTTTGTATATGTATAATGATGATATTCACCACAGTCCACCTAGTGGCCAACTGCATCACATCTCCGTGAGGTGGTGGTGGGGGTTTGCAGGTTAGGGGGTGCTAGGCTGAAGCTTTGCCTAGGGTGCAGAAAGACCTTGCATCGGCCCTGCCTTTAGTGCATAATACACACAGGTAATCATTCTATGGATTTGACAATTATTTTCAAGCTCTTGAAATGCATCTCAGTACACTTGTCTGAGAAAAACATACTGTAGATACAGTGGGCGGGATTAAAATCTTTTATTGCCCCTGATCTCCCGTCTAAAGTGACGAGAGATCGTGAGGCTATATTCTATGGCCCCCTGTTATCGTGCTGATCGCGCCCACAAGAGACGGGTTTAGCGGCGTAAAGCAGCTAAACCCGACTAAAGTCGTGGGCGCGATCATGAAAAGTTCCATTTGGGCATCCAAACGGGTCACTTTTTGTGCATTTTAGCTCACCACCCCATGGGGTGGTGAGCTGAAATGCTGATATCGCGCCCATCGGCAGTAACATTTGAATACTGCGGGAGGGCACGATGGGGTGCGGAAGGGCAGCTGCAAGATTTGAATCCCGCCCTGTAAGTACTGAGTAGTATACTGTACATATGGGTTTTCCTAAATGCTTTTTTCTGCATTCAACATCATCATTTAGTTATAAGGCGCACAAAACTCTTTCGTGCCAGTCTGTATAACAAATATTATAATTAAAAACAGAGAAGGACATACAGTATGAGTTTGATGGACAATGTGCAAATGTGGTACCCCAGAAAATGTTGCGTGTGTGTGTGTGTGTGTGTGTGTGTTTACCCCTTTAAGAATAACATATAACTTCACAGCAGAAGAGAAGGGTGCTGGCATAGCAAGAGTTAAGCGGGGACCCTTGTCTTATGTTGGCTGACTGTGTGAAGCTGATTGGGCAGTGCATCCTGGGGAGAAAGGAACCTTGTGGGAATAAGGAGGTGGAGCTGTGTGGAGACAGGAGGTGCTGGACGCATGCTGAGTAAGAAGCAGAACAGGAGCTCAGGATGAGTGCCATCTGGACCCTTTTAGGGACCTGGAATTTTTTCTCAGGGTTTTCCCATGCTTTTTCAAATATAGCATTCAATTCCTTTGACGCAGGGAAGGTTAGCGAGGCTTTTTTATTTTCAGTGAAAAAAGCCTCATCAACCTGCTCAGGTGTGGTATCATTAACATTTCACACATCCCTGATAGCCACCATCAACAATTGCACCCCCTTTGCCAGATATGCGGACCCCCGTAACACATCCCCATCACCATCTGTAGTGTCATAATCGGTATCCGTGTTGTCTTGTGTGACATGCACAAGCGCACGTTTGTGGGGGTATATAGCGGGGTGTCCTGAGGTACCAGAAACAGGCCACACAGCCATATAGCTCTGTAATACCTGCGTTGCAGACAGAGGCGTCGGAATGGGGGGGAGGGGCAAGGGGGCAGCTCGCTCCCCCCAAAACATGAGAGAGGTGCCATCCAGTCCACCTGGACCCGCATCCACCAGCTTCAGCGCTACCCGCGCTGTATTAGCAGCGGTGAGTCCGGCACTGCTTGTACACAGCGGGCAGCGCTGAAGCTGCCTTCCCCGTGTTCTCCGCCCCCCACCTCGTTCCTGCAGCGTCTGAGCGCGGGCGGGAGGCACCAACTCGAGACGCTGGCTGGTCACTGCTGTACCCGTGTGCCGACCTCCGGGAACCCGAGCTCAGTCACCCCCAGCCACCGGCCCCAGGGGTGCGTACCAGTCACCACACAGTGCCTGACAGCTAGGAGAGGGCCAGTGTGAGGAATCTTATTACTGCTCAGGCCATTCCCTGTGCCCCCATATCTATACCCCAACATCCCCCCTCTCTCTGTGCCCCAATACCTCCACCTTTCTCTGTGCCCAAACACTTTCCCTCTTCCTGTGCCCCAACACCTCCCCTCTCTCCCTGTGCCCCCATATCCTGCCCCCACTGTGCCCCATCACCTCCCCCCGTGAACCAATAACCCCCCATCCTCGGCCCCCCCTCCCATTACCTCAGGTGCACCCCTCTATCCCCTGTATACCTGCACCCAGCGGTGCATTGGGGCGCCGGGATGCCGGGACAGTCCACTGGTCAGCCGCCCCCCCCCTTACTAACTCCAGCGGCCGTGCTCCCCCCACGCTTTGGCCGGTTCATATATACGCGTCTGCTGCTGCCGTGATCAGAGCTTTTGCACATGCGCAGAAGCTCATGCAAGCAGGAAGCCATGGCAATGAAGCGTGCTGCCGGAGCTGCGGAATTAAAGCCGGAACAGCAGCAATGAAAAGTGCTGCCGTCAACGTAATGACCAGGGGCAGCCAGGGCACTGACTGAGTGGCCAGGCGTCCAGAGCCGTCCAAGCCATTTAATTGCACGGGGTCATCCTGGAGCCATACAGCCATTGGGGACAAGGAACCAACAGCCTGCAGGAAATGGAAGTGCGACCTTATCCTCGGACAGAAGCATGCGTACAGGTTAGTGCCGGTGACTCCTTGCTCATCTGTGTCTTAAGGTGTGTACACACGGTGAGATTTTTTCTTACGATTTGACTGTATAGTCAGATCGCAAGGTGAAAGTCACCTTGCGATCCTGATGCGATGCCGATGCGCTGGTCGGGAGCTACTCTTGAAGTGCAAAGGCATCACCGCTGTGCGATGCTTTTGCACTTCTGCGGGGGGGGGGGGGGGGGCACTGACATGCGGTGCGGACTAGCCCTGTGCTGGGCGTCCCCCCGCATGTCTGAGTTAAAGATCGTAGCTGTGCTAAATTTAGCACAGCTACGATCAACTCGGAATGACCCCCATAGTCAGTATCGCAAGCACATTCATTATGTGCTTGCGATACCAACCTGGGGGGTCATTCCGAGTTGCTCGCTCGCTAGCTGTTTTTAGCAGCCATGCAAACACATAGTCGCCGCCCACGGGGGAGTGTATTTTCGCTTTGCAAGTGTGCGAACGCCTGTGCAGCCGAGCTCTGCAAAAACATTTTGTGCAGTTTCTGAGTAGGTATGAACTTACTCTGCCCTTGCGATCACTTCAGCCTGTCTGGTCCCGGAATTGATGTCAGACACCCGCCCTGCAAACGCCTGGACACGCCTGCGTTTTTCCAACCACTACCAGAAAACGGTCAGTTGACACCCACAAACGCCTTCTTCCTGTCAATCTCCTTGCGATTGGCTGTGCGAACGGATTCTTCATTAAATCCATCGCTCAGCAATGATCCACTTTGTACCCGTACGATGTGCCTGCGCATTGCGGTGCATGCGCAGTAGTTACCTGATCGCTGCGCTGCGAAAAACTGCAGCATGCGATCAGGTCGGAGTGACCCCCCTAGTCCGTATCGCACAGTGAGAATCAGGGTTAGCCCGAATCTCACCGTGTGTATGCACCTTGACTCTACAGTATGGGCTGGGTGCCAGGGAGAGCTGCAGTATCAGGAAAGTTATTCCCAGTGGCGGATTGGCATGCCGGGACGCCGGACCGGATTCTGTTTGGCCATTTGGTCATCCCCTCATTGGCTGCCCGCCAGCCGCGATCACGGCAGCGTTCACTGAAAGCTTCCGCGCATGCACAGAAGCTCAGTGAAGCACTTTGAAAATTGCCGCCGTGTGAGCTTCTGCGCATGTGCAGCAACCCCTCCTCCCCATAATGCATAGTATTCTGAGCCGTCGGTCACTACTGACGGCTCCGCCTCCCTTCCAGCCGCATCATGTGTTCAGCCTCCTCTCAGACCCCGGCCGTCACAGCAAGCACACTGCACAATGGACTTGTGGCTGCTGCAGCTAGCATGCAAAGCAGGAGCTAGCAACCAGCAAATTCTGACTGCGTCACACACCAGTTGTGTGACAGTCAGTAAGTACTGTACAATTAACTGGTGCAATATGTATAATAACTAACGTGCAAAATGTATAATGTGCTCTACCTGGTGCAATGTGTATTAGTGATGAGCGGGTTCGGTTTCTCGGAAACCGAACCCGCCCGAACTTCACCCTTTTTACATGGGTCCGAGGCATACTCGGATTCTCCCGTATGGCTCGGTTAACCCGAGCGCGCCCGAACGTCATCATCCCGCTGTCGGATTCTCGCGAGATTCGGATTCTATATAAGCAGTCGCGCTTCGCCGCCATTTTCACTCGTGCATTGGAAATGTTAGGGAGAGGACGTGGCTGGCGTCCTCTCCGTTTATTCATTGTTGAGTTGATGCAAATATTTGTGCTTGCTTATATCATTATGGGGACTGGGGAGCAGCTTTATATTAATATAGGAGGAGTACAGTGCAGAGTTTTGCTGATCAGTGACCACCAGTTTTATCCGTTCTCTGCCTGAAAAAAACGCTCCTTATCTGTGCTCAGTGTGCTGCATATATCTGTGCTCACACTGCTTAATTGTGGGGACTGGTAAGCAGCTGTATTATATAGCAGGAGTACAGTGCAGAGTTTTGCTGACAGTGACCACCAGTATACGTTGTCTGCCTGAAAAACACTCCATATCTGTGCTCAGTGTGCTGCTTTATTGTGGGGATTGGGGAACACCAGTATAATATATATATAGGAGGAGTACAGTGCAGAGTTTTGCTGACCAGTGACCACCAGTATATAATATATAGCATTACGGTACAGTAGGCCACTGCTGTACCTACCTCTGTGTCGTCAAGTATACTATCCATCTACATTCTATACCTGTGGTGCATTTTAGTTTTGCAGTTTGCTGACACAGTGACCACCAGTATATATAGCAGTACGGTACGGAAGGCCACTGCTGAACCTACCTCTGTGTCGTCAAGTATACTATCCATCTAGATTCTATACCTGTGGTGCATTTTAGTTTTGCAGTTTGCTGACACAGTGACCACCAGTATATATAGCAGTACGGTACGGAAGGCCACTGCTGTACCTACCTCTGTGTCGTCAAGTATACTATCCATCTGCATTCTATACCTGTGGTGCATTTTAGTTTTGCAGTTTGCTGACACAGTGACCACCAGTATATATAGCAGTACGGTACGGAAGGCCACTGCTGTACCTACCTTTGTGTCGTCAAGTATACTATCCATCTAGATTCTATACCTGTGGTGCATTTTAGTTTTGCAGTTTGCCGACACAGTGACCACCAGTATATATAGCAGTACGGTACGGAAGGCCACTGCTGTACCTACCTCTGTGTCGTCAAGTATACTATCCATCTAGATTCTATACCTGTGGTGCATTTTAGTTTTGCAGTTTGCTGACACAGTGACCACCAGTATATATAGCAGTACGGTACGGAAGGCCACTGCTGTACCTACCTCTGTGTCGTCAAGTATACTATCCATCTAGATTCTATACCTGTGGTGCGACCTTGGTGCGCCTCTTTTTTTCTTTGCATCATGTGCTGTGTGGGGACTATTTTTTTGAAGTGCCATCCTGCCTGACACTGCAGTGCCACTCCTAGATGGGCCAGGTGTTTGTGTCGGCCACTTGTGTCGCTTAGCTTAGGCACACAGTGACCTTGGTGCGCCTCTTTTTTTCTTTGCATCATGTGCTGCTTGGGGACAATTTTTTTGAAGTGCCATCCTGCCTGACACTGCAGTGCCACTCCTAGATGGGCCAGGTGTTTGTGTCGGCCACTTGGGTAGCTTAGCTTGGTCACACAGCTACCTCATTGCGCCTCTTTTTTTCTTTGCATCATGTGCTGTTTGGGGACAATTTTTTTGAAGTGCCATCCTGCCTGACACTGCAGTGCCACTCCTATATGGGCCAGGTGTTTGTGTCTGCCACTTGTGTCGCTTAGCTTAGCCATCCAGCGACCTTGGTGCACCTCTTTTTTTCTTTGCATCATGTGCTGTTTGGGGACAATTTTTTTGAAGTGCCATCCTGTCTGACACTGCAGTGCCACTCCTAGATGGGCCAGGTGTTTGTGTCGGCCACTTGGGTTGCTTGGCTTAGTCATCCAGCGACCTCGGTGCAAATTTTTGGACTAAAAATAATATTGTGAGGTGTGAGGTGTTCAGAATAGACTAAAAATGAGTGGAAATTATGGTTATTGAGGTTAATAATACTATGGGATCAAAATGACCCCCAAATTCTATGATTTAAGCTGTTTTTGAGGGTTTTTTTGTAAAAAAACACCCGAATCCAAAACACACCCGAATCCGACAAAAAATTTTCAGGGAGGTTTTGCCAAAACGCGTCCGAATCCAAAACACGGCCGCAGAACCGAATCCAATA
Organism: Pseudophryne corroboree; assembly: GCF_028390025.1. NCBI lineage: Eukaryota > Metazoa > Chordata > Amphibia > Anura > Myobatrachidae > Pseudophryne > Pseudophryne corroboree. Next base: position 205,321,650 of record NC_086453.1, on the reverse strand, counting down.
CCAAAACACAAAACCCGAAAAATGTCCGGTGCACATCACTAATGTGTATAACGTGCTCTGCCTGGTGCAATGTGTATAACGTGCTCTGCCTGGTGCAATGTGTATAACGTGCTTAACCTGGTGCAATGTGTATAATATGCTCTGCCTGGTGCAATGTGTATAACGTGCTCTGCCTGGTGCAATGTGTATAATATGCTCTGCCTGGTGCAATGTGTATAACGTGCTTTACCTGGTGCAATGTGTATAATATGCTTTACCTGGTGCAATGTGTATAACGTGCCCTGCCTGATGCAATATGTATATAATGTGCTTTACCTTGTGGCAATGTGTACAAAGTGCTCTCCCTGGTGCAATGTGTATAATGTGCAATGTGTACAGTATAATGTGCTTTACCTTTAATCTGTAATAATGTGCTCTGCCTGGCGCAATGTGTATAATGGCCCTCATTCCGAGTTGTTCGCTCGCAAGGCTATTTTAGCAGAGTTACACACGCTAAGCCTCCGCCTACTGGGAGTGAATCTTAGCTTCTTAAAATTGCGAACGATGTATTCGCAATATTGCGATTACAAACTACTTAGCAGTTTCAGAGTAGCTTCAGACTTACTCGGCATCTGCGATCAGTTCATTGCTTGTCGTTCCTGGTTTGACGTCACAAACACACCCAGCGTTCGCCCAGACACTCCCCCGTTTCTCCAGCCACTCCCGCGTTTTTTCCGGAAACGGTAGCGTTTTTATCCACACGCCCATAAAACGCAGTGTTTCCGCCCAGTAACACCCATTTCCTGTCAATCACATTACGATCGCCGGAGCGAAGAAAAAGCCGTGAGTAAAAAAACTATCTTCATAGCAAAATTACTTGGCGCAGTCGCAGTGCGAACATTGCGCATGCGTACTAAGCAGAAAAACGCTGCGATGCGAAGAAAATTACAGAGAGAACGACTCGGAATGAGGGCCAATGTACTTTACCTGGTGCAATGTGTAATAATGTGCTCTGCCTGGCGCAAAGTGTATAACGTGCTTTGCCTGGCGCAAAGTGTATAATGTGCTCTGCCTGGCACAACGTGTATAACGTGCTCTACCTAGTGCAATGTGTATAATATGCTTTACCTGGTGCAATGTGTATAATGTGATCTGCCTGGCACAAATTGTATAATTGACTCTGCTTGGCGCAAAGTGTATAACGTGCTCTTCCTGGTGCAATGTGTACAGTATAATGTGCTTTACCTGGTGCAATGTGTATAACGTGCTCTGCCTGGCGCAAAGTGTGTACCGTGCTCTACCTGGTGCAAAGTGTAGAACGTGCTCTATCTGGCGCAATATGAATAACATGCTCTACCTGGCGCAGTGGACTGTATAGGAGGTTCTACTTGGTGCAATGTGTATAAGCAGCACTACTGTGTGGTGTATTGTGAATTGGCACGATTATGTGGCCACGCCCTTCCCCACAAAGCCACACCCCTAAAATCTTGCAGCGCCTGCTGTGCGCACTTTACATACATGCCTGTATTCAGGCCTTCTGAGCAGTGATCCCACCCACTTGACAGACTCCACCCCCCAACAGACCCCACCCCTATTAGGGCTGGTTTTAGATTCCAATCCGCCCCTGCCTGCACCCCCATATTCTGTGGCCCTTCTGCATCGGGGCGCATCACCCTACCCCCTGGGGCTGCCATGAAGCTGACCGACAACATGCTGCACAGCTTCCGGGTTGCAAAGATTTTCCGCAAGAACTCCGATAAGATCAACTGCTTTGACTTCAGTCCTGGCGGGGAGACAGTCATTTCCAGCTGCGACGACGACTCCATCGTGCTGTACGACTGCCAGGAGGGCATGCCCAAGAGGACGCTGTACAGCAAGAAGTACTGTGTGGATCTCATCCGATACACACATGCAGCAAATACCGTGGTTTATAGCTCCAACAAAATTGATGATACCAGCTCTCTTCATGATAATAAATATAGCCGTTATTTCCCGGCCACAATAAAAGGGCCGTTGCGTTATCTATGTCTCCGGTGGACGATGCATTTATTTCTAGGTCCTTGGATAAAACTATCCGCCTGTGGGACCTCCGGTCTCCAAACTGTCAGGGTCTGATGCACTTACAGGGGAAGCTAGTGTGCTCATTTGATCCAAAGGGTCTTATTTTTGCTGCAGGAGTTAATTCCAAGATGGTGAATCTGTATGATCTTCGCTCTTTTGATAAGGGTCCGTTTGCCACCTTTAAGATGAACTGTGGGGGTCATTCCGAGTTGATCGCTAGCTAAAAATGTTCGCAGCGCAGCGATTAAGTGGAAAAATGGCACTTCTGTGCATGCGGCGCAATGTGCACGCGCAAAGTACTTTCACAACAGCCGATGTAGTTTCACACAAGGTCGAGCGAAGCTTTTCAGTCGCAATGGCCGCTGCAGAGTGATTGACAGGAAAGGGGCGTTTCTGGGTGTCGACTCACCGTTTTCAGGGAGTGTTCGGAAAAACGCAGGCGTGGCTGGGAGAACACAGGCAGTGTTTGTGATGTCAAATCTGGAACTGAATGGTCTGAAGTGATCGCAAGCGCTGAGTAGGTCTGGAGCTACTCTGAAACTGCACAATTTTTTTTCCTGCCGCTCTGCGATGCATTTGTTCGTACTTCTGCTAAGCTAAGATACACTCCCAATGGGCGGCGGCTTAGCATTTGCACGGCTGCTAAAAACTGCTAGCGAGTGAACAACTCGGAATGACCCCCTATGACCGCACCTGCGAATGGACGTCACTCAAATTTAGCAACGATGGAAAAGTAATTCTTCTCTCTACCAATGACGGCTTCCTGAGGCTGGTTGATGCATTTAAAGGGCCGTGCTACACACCTTTGGGGGTTATAACAACAGTTAAACGGTCACACTAGAAGCTTCTTTCACCCTGGATTCTCAGTTCATTATGATCGGGCAAGATCCATGTATGGAATGAAGAGAGCAGCATGAAAGTGTCCGTACTGGATGTCAAGCACACTGGATCCATCACCTGCTTACAGTTCATTCCCAAGTTCATGACCTTTGCATTGCATTGGGGAAGCAGTAGGGAGATGAACAATGAGGAGGAGGCACTTAACTAGCAGATGTGTATAATGGGCTCTACCAGGCGTAATGTATATATGGGCTCTATCTAGCATAATGTGTAATATGCGTAATGGGCTCTACCAGGCGTAATGTGTAATGGGCTCTACGAGGTGTAATGTGTATAATGGGCTCTACCAGGTGTAATGTGTAACATGTGTAATGGGCTCTACCAGGCGTAATGTGTAACATGTGTAATGGGCTCTACCAGGCGTAATGTGTAACATGTGTAATGGGCTCTACCAGGCGTAATGTGTATAATGGGCTCTACCAGGCATAATGTGTATAATGTGCTCTACCAGGTGTAATGTGTATAATGAGCTCCACTTAGCATAATGTGTATAATGGGCTCTACCTGGCATAATGTGTATAAGGGTCTCTACCAGGTGTAATGTGTACAAGGGGCCACTCCCAGCTGCTCCATAGAGTTCCATACAGGTGCAAGAGACCTGTCTAAAGTGGCCTGGAGCTAGGGGCGCCAAACTGAGATTTTATCTTGCCCCCCCCAACCAAAAAACGTTCTGACACCCCTGGTTGCAGATTCATTACTTGCAACCCTGTCAGAAATCTGAGAAATCCAAGATTTGATAGAGGAAAACCACTCTGGAAACCACTCTGGTTCCTTTGATGGTATCTGTGCTAACCTGATTACATGGAATGGGATCATCCTGGGAGGATAAATCCTCTGCAGCATATGACACAGTGTCCCTGGACATAGCTAAAGGAGACCACCAAACACCACACACACACACACACACACACACACACACACACACACACACACACACACACACACACGTGGGGGCAGACAGTTTCCCCCCCAAGAAAGGCAAGAAAGACACAGAGATCGGAGCCAACCCACACACAGCACTTTCAGCAAAGGGAGACCCCTTGTCAGCACAGACTGTGTCCCTTAATAGGAGACACAGTCGTTTTACAGCCTACCCTCCCTTCTACAACCCACTGGTACCGTGTACTGATAGCTGGAGTTGCTGTGGAGGGACCTGTTCTTCCATCCAGCACTGTGCAGGCAGGAAAATGGCGCTGGAACGCTGCTGGGTCCGTTCTGAGGAGAAGCTCCACCCCCTTAATGGCGCTGTCTTCCCGCTCTTCAAGAATTATACTGGCCTGAGGTAAAACTTGCTGGCTGAGATCCGCGGACCCCGACAGACTTGATGACCAGTGTGGGGGTAAGCGCTGGCCCAAGGCGCCCCTCACAGTGCCGCACCATGTGCCTCTGAACCTTCATAGTAGCGCAGTTAATACTGCGCTCCCTTTCCTGCTGCCGCCATCTTCACACCGCCCTCCCGCTTGCTAGTAGGGTCGGTGTCTCCCTCACCATTCTTCAGCACTGTAAGGGGTTGGCGGCATGCTGCTGGGGCGAGCGGTTCCCTGTGGCAGAGAACGATCCGACCTCTCTGGAGCTCAGTGTCGAGTCAGCGAAGACAGTGGCTCAGACCCCGCAGGGCGGACACTGCTCTCCCCCTTAGTCCCTCGTTGCAGGCCAACAGCCTCCTGTAAAAAAATAAACTCTGTAAATAACTTTAACTAGAAAAGCTCTGTAGAGCTCCCCTAGCTGTGACCGGCTCTTCCGGGCACATTTTCTAAACTGAGTCTGGTAGGAGGGGCATAGAGGGAGGAGCCAGCCTACACTCTCAAACTCTTAAAGTGCCAATGGCTCCTGGTGGACCCGTCTATACCCCATGGTACTAATGTGGACCCCAGCATCCTCTAGGACATAAGAGAAATATATATATATATATATTAGTGCTGGGCAACGATTAAAATTTTTAATCGCAATTAATCGCAGGATTTCATGCGATTAATAGCGATTAATCGTATTGTTAGCCGACTAAAGTCAATAATGAATTCAAAAGTGGTGTATTGCGCACTTTTAGTACTTCTATATGAACAACAGTGCAATAACATTAAACAACACTGCAAAAACATTTGGTTTGCAGTTTTCCCTTAACACAGTAGCATTTAAAAAACTTTAAAAATTAAAATTAAAAATAAAATATGTTTTCTGAGAATCTAAATCTGTTTTCTTTCCCAGATTTTTGTTCCCACCAGATTGGACAGATATATTTTAGGTGTGTAACCTATTTACTCCTCTGCACCAAGCCAGTTGCTAAGACACACAAGGTTATTTACATTTTCAGATGATAAAGAAACTCTCTTCTTCTGTACAATATGACCAGCAAGAGAAAACAACCTTTCACAGGGTACTGATGTTGCAGGTGTGGCCAAGTACTTCTGTGCAATGGAGGCCAGCCTGCTGTGTGAGCTTGCATGTTTGGACCACCACTCTAATGGACAGGACTCTGTACTGATGGTGGGCTCAGCTCTGAATCGACGCACACTGTTCTCAACTGAATCTTCCTCCTGTTCAGAATCAGACTCTGATGAAGCAGCCAATAGGGCTAACTTTTTATTTGGTGGCTCTGATGTTGTTGCTTCCACAGGTTCTCTGCATCAAACCTCTGTTCCTTTAGTAAGTTGGTGACTTAAGCCCAGTACCCACGGGCTGATGCAGGAGAGATGTGTGCTGAGCGAACCGCTCAGCACACATCTCTCCTGCCGCTCAGCACAGCGCGATCTGTGCTGAGCGTGCGGGGGGAGACGGGGGGCCGCTCATTTCACCCAGCGGGTGAAGTGAGCGACCCGCTAGATTGGCCCGCATGCAGGCCAATCTAGCAGCAGCGATAGCGATGTGCGGGGCCGCGCATCGCTATCGCTGAGGGGGCTACACACGGAGCGATCATGCTGATATTCTAAGCAATCTAGTCAGATTGCTTAGAATATCGCTCCGTGAGTACCCCTCTTAAGGCCCACACCTCACCCCTCTCAGCTCTGGGTATACACTTGAGGTCCTTGAATCTAGGGTCCAATGCGGTAGCAATCTTCAGATATGCAATGTTGGCATTTTCTTTGCGTGTCTCCAGGTCTGTTCTGAATGTAGACTTAAAATTGACCACGTAGGCAGGGTCATCATATGAACTCTCCATGACCCGAGAGAGATGGCAAAAAGCAGGCAGAACCACAGAGCATGAAATATACTTTTCTCCTCCCAGAAGTTCAGTCACATACCTGCAACAGCAAAAAAAAAATCAAACCCATTTCTTTGGGTACGGGAGAATGCTGGTGGTCAGAAGACCGACAGCGGCATCCTGGAATCCAGATACCCAAAAGTCCCCTAACCCTCCCTGCTCCCTACTAACCCTAACCCTCCCTGCTTCCTACCCACCACCAGTAAGTGCCTAAACCTACCTAACTACATCCCATTCATGCTATATTTTTTACAGACAGGACAGTGGAAAAATGAAATATATGAAGTATGTAAAATATACCTGCAGAGCTCCAGTAACGTTTCCAACCTCTGCAGTTTGTGTATTTCAGCTGTAGTTGGCATGGCAATCTTGGTGTTGTGTGTGGTGAGGACATCCCTCAGTGGCTGTTCATTTCTACAGACACTTTTAATCATGTCCAGAGTCGAATTCCATCTGGTTGGAATATCTTGTATAAGCGACTCCTTATTTTGTCTATGCTGAATTTGTTGTTTATGTAATTCTGTAGCACTTGCTGGACTGTGTTTAAAGTGGCCTACAACTTTTCTGCATTTGGCCAGGACATTGTCAAACGCACTGTTCTGCAGAGATACTGTGACAGAACGCTGGAGACTGTGCGCAGTGCAGGGGACATGTTCAAAAGGCAGGTGTCTTGCAGCAGCAATCATATTTCTTGCACTATCTGTGCTAAGTGTGCCGACTTTATCTGAAATGTTCCACTCCTGTGCAACATGAATAAAATGTTCAGCGCACGTTTCAGCAAAATGTCTCTCTTCTGTTTTCATTACAGTCAGAGCATGTGAATGTAGCTCCCAGTGTTCATCAATATAATGCACTGTAACTCCGAGGTAATTATGGTTACCCAGCGATGTCCAGTAATCTCCAGTGAGAGCAACATGTGGTGCACATTGTAACGCCATCGCTTTCGTAGTCCTCTCATTTTCATACAAGTCATGTATTCTTCTTGTGATGGTGCGTCTTGAGGGAGGCTCATACGTGCTGTCATTCGTTGCGATCCTAAGAACGTTCCTCAGACCGATATCTTCGACAATACTAATTGGCCTGCAGTTTGTAGCTATCCACTTCGATATGTTATTTGTTAGCTTATCTTGCTTTTGTTTATCTATACTTCTCCCATACGCTGTATCCAATGTAGTCTGCCGAAGATTCCCTCCACTGATTGTTTGAGTGGGTGAGTTGCTGGCATCAACGGTGTGTATTGCATTTAAGTGATACTTCAGACTCGAAGTACTCCGGTGATAAGAAAATTCAGCTTTGCAGTGTTTACAAATAACTTTGGTTTTATCAACTGTGCCATCTGGTAGAGATTTAAAATGAAAATGTCCATGTAAGATTTTGGTTCCTTTCTCCATTTTCTGTGAAAACATTTTTAAATAAATAAAATAAAATTTATAGCAGATTAGGCACCCCAGCAATAAAAGGGAGTATAATAGCTCAGCAGGGAGACCTTAATGAATGAAGGAGGCCCAAACTTCCAATCCCATCCACTAATTCTCCTGTTAATATAAGCAATATCAGCCCCAATGTACATAAACCCGTCACATCCAGTCCCACAGCGGCGTTGATAGAACCAGTGAATAGCCGCCGATGAGAAGTGCATCCTGCGCTGTCTCTGATACTTGCGCGCCGGCCAGCGCGCACGCTGCGGGACCATTCTCATCCAGTCCCACAGCGGCGCCCGCCGGAGAAGAGAAGGGCTGCCCTGCGCGCTGCAACCCACGCGACCGAGGTTTCTCCTCAGCCACGCGTAACTAAGTTACCCAGTTCAGGCCAGCGCGCGCTACGGGATCCCACTCACCCAGTCAACCGCGGTGCAGCTCCCGCTTGTGTTCTAACTTAGAACACAAGCGGGAGCTGCGCCGCGGTGGGACTGGGTGAGTGGGATCCCGTAGCGCGCGCTGGCCGGAGCTGGGTAACTTAGTTAGAACTTCTAAGTTAATCGCTACCTATCTAACTAAAAACTAAATGCTAAAGAGCAGCTATAAGGGAATCCTATGCCTTTGCTAGGGCCCTGTATAAAAACCAGTACTCACAGAGATATTGTGAAGATGTCTCAGTCTCAAAAGGTTAGGGCGGCTGGCAGCTTCCTCTTCTCCGACGGCATCCGGTGGCTTCCTCTTCTCCGGCGGCATCCAGCGGCTTCTCCATCAAGGGGGTCAGATGAATTACTGCTTCCGGTGGCTTCTTCCGCTACTGCTTCCGGCGCAGCAGCGTTAACGGTGTTAACAATATTATCGCTGTTATTGCCTTATGGCGTTAACGCGTTAATAACACGTTATCTTGCCCAGCACTAATATATATATAAATATATATATATATACACAACAAATCTGAGGGCGCTAACAGCTTGTTAATCTATTACAATCAAAATGATTTAAAAATGTATTCATAAAACAGAATACTTTCTCCATTTCACAGTGTTAATAACATTATCACCATACAGGATGGATATTCAATCTCACATGTATAAATTCCAATATGCACCAATTAGGTTTGACCAGATGCAGAACCCAATTCCAATATGCACCAATTAGATTTGATCAGATGTAGAACCTGACGCGTTTCGTCCCTTAGGACTTCCTCAGGGGTATTAGATCTGAACGAACAAAAAAGTACAATAACTTAATATATTCACAATACATAATTATATAACTATCCAGACCCATTGGTTAGATACAACGTATTACAAAAAATATCCATCATTTGGACTAAGAAAAAATGATTACCTAAACGCAGTGACTATTTTAATAGTGCCAGATAATAAAGTGAAGATAGAGCAGGTGACGTGAAATATGATATTGCATAATATACATACCAATAAATGTCTGAGGCTAATAACTCCAGACGATATCCATATTTAAAAGATCAAGATAAACCTAGACCAATATTGGACCTATAGTGAAAATAATTATTTATTATATGTGGAAATTTTTTCCCAAAATAATTCACGCATGTGATGGAAGTATGAACAATATACATACCGATCACACATATAGACCGATATCAGGGTAAAAGTTTTTAACGATCAAAAAAGAGAAGAGTAGGTCTATAAATTTGCATCAGATCTACAATAGAAAAATTATATTCATGTAGGAGACTCACCAAGAATTATTAAAACCACCTTTGTGAAAGAGATAATGTTTTGAATACATACCCACATACTGTATGTTTATACACAACACTGGATGGATTAAAAATAGTTGGCCTCAAATCATGAAGTTTGAGTGCCTGAAACATTATAAATTCATAATTAAAATTTTGACTTCTTAATAATATGTAATAGCAAACTGCCTTGTATCAAAATCCCAATCGGCTGGATTTACAATCTTTATATAATCTCACAAATAAATTAACTCCATTTAAACTACATATATTCTTTTTACTATATAGAAGTATTGAACCAATAGAGCAGTATAACTTACTTCAATGCTGCCACCTCTCTCAAGATCCAGTGAATGACTGAGAGTGGTGCTATATCCTCTTATTTATATCCCCTTAACGATGACCTCATTCCTCCTTACTACGGATTGGTGAATCCTCAACATCTAATTTTACCCCTATTATAAACTTATGTGAAGGGACCTAACAACACCTTCCATGTATTAATGTACCAGGCGCTTTCCGGTAGGATATTATGTATAATACCCACGTGGAAATGCATGTATTCGACATGCGTCCACGGCCGGGTATATACTTCCGGTAAATGCGTTCCACCGCCGTCACTTCCTGGCTAGCGGGGGCGGAGGCAGACGTGCGCCACAGAGGCGGATGTACACTGCAACGGGGGGAGAGCATGCTCCACCCCGTCATTGAGGTTGCCATAGCACCTATTTTTAACGGTTGCCATAACAACCGTACGGCGCTGTTAGTGACAACCTCATCTTACAAGTTGCTATGGTTCCCTATAATGGCGGTCGCCATAACAACCGGGCGGCACAGTAAATGACAGCCAGATGGACATATCAGATACTACGAGGAAGGTGCTTTTAATCATGCACTTTACCTCGTTATATTTATCCTAGCATCTAATCATGATAGTTGCCATAACAACTGGATGACGCAAATTCACCAGCTACACTACTCTAATACAGACATCCATAGGACCTTATATTTAGATCATTCTAAACCCAGACCTTTCTTATCATAAGGGCCCCTCATCAATAAGACTATCATCATCTAAATTATTATAATTATTATTTTCCATTAACTACTCAAAGGTTCAATACCTCCATATTTACAGACAACAGATGACTCTCGTAATAACATCACAATATACCCATATAAAGATACATATACAAAAATAGACTTAACAATAGGCCTATGTTAGCATATTCTCATATTTATACAGAAGGTAAATCAGATAAAGGAGGCAATATCTATCCCTTCATTTAGACCAAAGGGAGTCAATGAGTTAATCATATATATCCAAAAACTTTCTCGTTTTGAAAGAGTTAATTCCCTACTCCCCCCTCTTTTAGGTTACATAACAAATTCCAATACAGTGAAGCTAAAATTAGTAGTTAAAACTTCAGATTTATGCTTGTCAGCATAATGCCTCGGTAAACTGTGTGTCCTTATTTTATTTTTAATATTGCGCATGTGTTCTTGTATTCTTATTTTCAACTGCCTCTTAGTTTTCCCTATATAAATTAAACCACAACTGCAGGATATTTTATAAATAACAAAACTACTTGTACAAGTGACTGCTTCATCAAACGAGTATCGTCTCCCCGTATCCAGTCTAAATACAAACTTAGTACGGTGCATATATTTGCAGCATATGCATTTCTGGCAAGGTAAACAACCTGATTTCTTATCAGCCAAGAAGTTCTAATTCTCTAAATTAATTGTCTTATTTTTTTTTTAAATCTGCTTGGAGCGAGTATACTTTTGAGATTGGTAGATCTCCGAAAAACCACCTGTGGTTTTGCTGGCAGATGGGGACCAAGTATAGGGTCTTTCTTAAGTATTCCCCAATGACTATCAAGGACCTTTCTAATTAAGTAATTCTCTTTATTATACTGTGTTAGAAATGGTCTATTCAGCATCTTTTTCTCTACCTTGGGTTTAGGAGCAAGGAGATCCAATCTCTCTCTAACAGAAGCTTTTTCTCTAGCTTCCTCAATGAGATGGGGATCATACCCTCTCTGTAAGAAACGATCCACAAGTACCTGGGATTGAGACCAGTAATCATGAAAATGACTGCAATTGCATCTAACTCTTAAAAACTGGGAATATGGAACGCTTTTTTTCCACATAGGGTGGTGGCAGCTTGAGAATGGGATATAACTATTAGCGTCTACTGACTTAAAATTAGTTTTAGACGATATAGGTTCTCCTGGTATACCTTTTAACTCCAGGTCCAAATAATCAATCTGAATAGGATCTTCTGAATAAGTGAAACGGAGATTGCGGTCATTATCATTAATATACAGAATAAACTCAGGGATTAACCCTGGGTTCCCTTGCCATATAATCAAGATGTCATCTATATAGCGTTTATACAGAACTATGGGGGTCATTCTGAGTTGTTCGCTCGTTGCCGATTTTCGCTATATTGCGATTAGTCGCTTACTGCGCATGCGCAAGGTTCGCAGAGCGCATGCGCTTAGTTATTTTACACAAAAGTTAGGTATTTTACTCACGGCATAACAAGGATTTTTCATCGTTCTGGTGATCGTAGTGTGATTGACAGGAAGTGGGTGTTTCTGGGCGGAAACTGGCTGTTTTATGGGAGTGTGCAAAAAATCGCTGGCGTTTCTGGGAAAAACGCGGGAGTGTCTGAAGAAACGGGGGAGTGTCTGGGCGAACGCTGGGTGTGTTTGTGACGTCAAACCAGGAACGAAACTAACTGAACTGATCGCAATGGCTGAGTAAGTATCGATCTACTCAGAAACTGCTAAGAATTTTCTATTCGCAATTCTGCTAATCTTTCGTTCGCAATTCTGCTAAGCTAAGATACACTCCCAGAGGGCGGCGGCTTAGCGTGTGCAATGCTGCTAAAAGCAGCTAGCGAGCGAACAACTCGGAATGAGGGCCAATATTCTCCTCAAATTTCGAACCGTAGATGTAACTCTTTTCCCAGGCTGCCATAAAAATATTGGCATACAAGAGGGCAAACTTTGTCCCCATCGCCGTCCCCTGGATCTGCAGATAGAACTTTCCGTTATATTCGAAGAAATTATGTTCTAAAATAAACCTTATGCAATTCAAAAGGAACACTACCTCTTTTTCCTCCACTGCAGGGTTTGTAACTAAGGCTTTCTGTACCGCTTCCATTCCTTTAGAATGGGGGATGCTAGAATATAATGCTTGGACATCAACAGTGATCCACATCATATCCGAGGACCAAACTAGATACTTGACAATGTTCAATATAGAAGATGAATCTTTCAGATGTGATTTATTTAATAAAACTAAAGGCTGTAACTTTATATCTACGTAATGTGATAAATTGGCGGTCAGTGAATTCACCCCCGCTACAATAGGTCTTCAGGGGGGTTATTTTTGTTCTTGTGAACCTTGGGGATATGGTAAAAAATGGGGATAATTGGGAATCTAACCAAAAGGTAATTGTATTCCTCCATACAAATGCAGCCATCTTTTAGACCTTTATTCAAAAGTAGGGACAGTTGTTCAAAAAACTCATCAGTGGGATTCCCATTCAAACTGACATATGTAGTTTCATCTAAAAGGATCCTGTTGGATTCATCCATATAGGTCTGAACATTCTGTAGAACTACAGCGCCCCCTTTGTCGGCCTGTTTAATGATCGTATTTTCATCCTGTTTTAGCGACTTTATGGCTTGTTTTTCTTGTGGATTCAAATTCCCCGTATATCTGGAATTGATTAACTTGATGTTATGGAAATCTTCTTTAACAGAGTCATAAACGATGTCAATATGACTTCCTCGAGATTCTACGGGGTAAAACCGCGAAGGTAAAGCCACCACAGGTTTAGATTTTTTCAAGGGTGAGATTTCAACACATGGGTTTTTCAAAAAATGACGTTGAACTGTGAGACTGCGTATGTATTTATTCAAGTCGATAAAGAGATTAAACTTATCGAGATGCTCATCAGGGGCAAATTTCAGTCCCTTATCTAGAACCGAGAGTTCTGCTGTTGATAGTTCTTTTTGGGAATTATTGATGACCCCTGTGACTGGATGTTTTTCCGTTTTTGGGGGGACCTGTCATCCACCTCTTGTTCCTCGTCTGTGCCAAATCCTCTTTTTTTGCCTTGGGGGGAATCTAACCTCGTGTGAAGCTCTTCCTTCCACTGACGAGGAGGAATATTGGGGCGTCTTCCCAATCTGCCCTCTAAAATATGGCACCTGACATTTACCTCTGGAGTGGGGGATCGAAATACTTCTGACCTTTCAACAAACCTTTCTGATCTCCAATTGGGAGGGGCCCTATTACGTGGGTTATTATATCTCCCCGTATATTCCTCTCTTTGGTGTACAGAATCCCAATATTGGGAAGATTGTTTCCTGGATTTGGGATACCATTTCCTTTGATAATCATCTCTATGAGATTCATATCGAGATCTTCTTCCAATATCCTCCCCCCTACTGGTATCTGACCTATGCCACCTCCCAGTAGGTTGATATTCAGCCTTTGGAGGGTACCTCCTATTGCCCTTCTGTACTTTTACCGGATGTACATCATTGGCACAGTTATAAATCTGCCCACTTGCATAATCCTTCTTGTCCCTTTGAAACTTTTTTGTTTTCTTACAATTATATCTTTTTCAAGATTATCAATCTTGTATTGCAAATCTTTCATATTCCTTTAATATTCCTCACTTTCATCGAACTTGGTTATAAAAGTTTCAATCTTAGCAATTTCCTCCTGTAGTTTAACCATTTCCAGTTTGCGTTCACTGATAATTTTATTAATCAATTTCTCAGAACATTCATTTAATATAGTATTCCATTTCTTTAAAAAAGGCACATTATCACCCCCAAATGTGGGCAACTTAAAGATTCTCAACCCTCTTGGGATCCGCCCTACCTCTAGATACTTCTCTAACGTTACAAGATCATACCAGCTTCTCATCTCTTTGGAAGCCAATTTTTCCAAAGAATTGAGATGGTTAAAGTAATCATCTTCCTCCTCCAATTCCACTAACTGCTCATCCTCCACAAATATATTCCTGGCTTCTTGGGACCTTTTGGTCCTGTCTAAACCAAAAGGCATCTCCCAGCAGCAATCTGGATGCTAACGAACAGATACACAAATGCAGAAATGGTACCAAATTGCGCTCAGGATATGTAAGCAGCACCTCTAGAAGAATCCCTCGTTAGCAAGGATTCGAAAATAGTCCATAACAACAAATCTGAGGGCGCTAACAGCTTGTTAATCTATTACAGACAATCAAAATGATTTAAAAATGTATTAATAAAACAGAATACTTTCTCCATTTCACAGTGTTAATAACATTATCACCATACAGGATGGATATTCAATTTGACATGTACAAATTCCAATATGCACCAATTAGGTTTGATCAGATGCAGAGCCCAATCCTTAAGAAAGTATAAATAAGAGGATATAGCACCACTCTCAGTCATTCACTGGATCTTGAGAGAGGTGGCAGCATTGAAGTAAGTTATACTGCTCTATTGGTTCAATACTTCTATATAGTAAAAAGAATATATGTAGTTTAAATGGAGTTTATTTATTTGTGAGATTATATAAAGATTGTAAATCCAGCCGATTGGGATTTTGATACAAGGCAGTTTGCTATTATATATTATTATGAATTCAAAATTTTAATTATGAATTTATAATGTTTTAGGCACTCAAACTTCATGATTTGAGGCCAACTATTTTTAATCCATCCAGTGTTGCGTATAAACATACAGTATATGGGTATGTATTCAAAACATTATCTCTTTCACAAAGGTGGTTTTAATAATTCTTGGTGAGTCTCCTACATGAATATAATTTTTCTATTGTAGGTCTGGTGCAAATTTATAGACCTACTCTTCTCTTTTTTGATCGTTAAAAACTTTTACCCTGATATCGGTCTATATGTGTGATCGGTATGTATATTGTTCATACTTCCATCACATGGGTGAATTATTTTGGGAAAAAATTTCCACATATAATAAATAATTATTTTCACTATAGGTCCAATATTGGTCTAGGTTTATCTTGATCTTTTAAATATGGATATCATCTGGAGTTATTAGCCTCAGACATTTATTGGTATGTATATTATGCAATATCATATTTCACGTCACCTGCTCTATCTTCACTTTATTATCTGGCACTATTAAAATAGTCACTGCGTTTAGGTAATCATTTTTTCTTAGTCCAAATTATGGATATTTTTTGTAATACGTTGTATCTAACCAATGGGTCTGGATGGTTATATAATTATGTATTGTGAATATATTAAGTTATTGTACTTTTTTGTACATTCAAATCTAATATCCCTGAGGAAGTCCTAAGGGCTGAAACGCGTCGTGTTCTACATCTGATCAAACCTAATTGGTGCATATTGGAATTGGGTTCTGCATCTGATGCATCTGTATGGTGATAATGTTATTAACACTGTGAAATGGAGAAAGTATTCTGTTTTATGAATACATTTTAAAATAATTTTGATTGTCTGTAATAGATTAACAAGCTGTTAGCGCCCTCAGATTTGTTGTGTATGTACTATTTTCGAATCCTTGCTAGCGAGGGATTCTTCTAGAGGTGCTGCTTACATATCCTGAGCGCAATTTGGTACCATTTCTGTATATATATATATATATATATATATGTGATTGCAAGAGAATGCCGCACCACTTGTGATAACACAAACTCTCAATTATATATATATATATATATATATATATATATACTCTCCCAATCAAAGAGTCACTCCTGGGCTGCCAATACGGTGAATCATTAAGGTGCTTTATTCAACGTTTCGGGGTACTGCCCCCCGTCATCAGGACACACAACCCTCAGACATTTATTGGTATGTATATTATGCAATATCATATTTCACGTCACCTGCTCTATCTTCACTTTATTATCTGGCACTATTAAAATAGTCACTGCGTTTAGGTAATCATTTTTTCTTAGTCCAAATTATGGATATTTTTTGTAATACGTTGTATCTAACCAATGGGTCTGGATGGTTATATAATTATGTATTGTGAATATATTAAGTTATTGTACTTTTTTGTACATTCAGATCTAATATCCCTGAGGAAGTCCTAAGGGCTGAAACGCGTCGGGTTCTACATCTGATCAAACCTAATTGGTGCATATTGGAATTGGGTTCTGCATCTGATGCATCTGTATGGTGATAATGTTATTAACACTGTGAAATGGAGAAAGTATTCTGTTTTATGAATACATTTTTAAATAATTTTGATTGTCTGTAATAGATTAACAAGCTGTTAGCGCCCTCAGATTTGTTGTGTATGTACTATTTTCGAATCCTTGCTAGCGAGGGATTCTTCTAGAGGTGCTACTTACATATCCTGAGCGCAATTTGGTACCATTTCTGTATATATATATATATATATATATATATATGTGATTGCAAGAGAATGCCGCGCCACTTGTGATAACACAAACTCTCAATTATATATATATATATATATATATATATATATATAAAACCAAGGAAAAACAGGCGGCACTCCAATACTTTTAAGCAAATAGAATTTAGTGCACAAACTCAGTGCATATCATCAACGTTTCGGGGCATAACACCCCATCATCAGGATAACAACAGTGTACAATAGTGAATACATTTATACTTACACACTCCCGCCTCTACCTGCCCGCTGTCACACGCCGAGTCTGGAAACCGTCATCCATGAAACAGCGGAGTTGACGGGCTGGGAGGGGAGTGCACACACAGGGCTAGTTACCATGGCAATCGCCAAACAATAACATTATAGCAGAAACAGTATTGTTCAGTGCAAAACCTATAAAATCAATGCATGACAATGATAACCTTAATGTTACATGTTACACAGGTTATCAACTCTGCTGTTTCATGGATGACGCCGCATCCGGTACACATGACAGGAAGATTGGCACGGTCCGGCTGTGGTTGGCGGCACTGTCCGGACGGCGATGTCACTTCCGGTAATCGTCACCGGAAGTGCAGCGGTTTCCAGACCCCTACACATTTACCCACTGCCATGAATATTCCCTGCATGGTACACTAGTCCCCCTTCCATCCGCACCCCTCTATTTCTGGACGCTCACTTTTAGTCTTCTCATCACCCCCCTTGCATCCCATCTGGTGGCTTGTATGAGACTCTAACACCCATTAATAGGTATTCCAAGTGCATGTCGCTACAAGTCTCATTCCAGACCATGAGCAATTGGATGACGGTACTCTCCATATCTTCTTGATACATCTCTTTTCCAAACAATTTTTTATATAGTAGACTAGTATCGGTATGTCTCCTAATAACCCTTTGCTATTTAAATTCAATCAATAGCCCAATCCCACCACATTTCTAATTTAATTTTTTTCAAAACTAAACACTCCCACTTTTTCAAATTACAACATTTTCATTGGTTATATTTTCATTTATTTTAACTCTCCTCCCTATTAAAAATCCTATAAAGAGGTACTTATAGCTCTGTTGTACATAATCAACATTCATCAAGAACTCATTCATATTTCTTCAACTATAGCTGATGAACCTTCATGTCATTTGGTTCCTTCTCCAAGAGGAATGCTCTTACACATAGACGGATATCTTATGGCTAAAAACAAGCAGCGTGGTGATGTCGTCTATTAGCACTGCATAGAGATGAAGACTGGCCCTTGTTCATGCTTTGCAAAGACGACCATCATTGCAGGACAGCTCCAACTGAATACTCATGGAGAACATACTCATACTCTGAAGGCCAAAAAACAGATGTTGCCATTGCCAAGGCATCAATAAAGCAACGTGCACGGGCTACCAATGATCCACCATCTGTTAGAATTCAAGCGGTGACCACAAATGCCCTCTACCAATGCTGCCGGTCTTCCGTACAGTGAATCCCTCAAAAAACTTGTGAAAAGGGTAAGGAAAGAGGATTGCCCACCTGAGCCAACCACACTCGATGATATTGATATCCCACATCATTTGGAATACATTGATGGGATAAAATTTCCTGGAAAGGACAGTACGAAAGAACACTATTATTCAGTACAGAAGCTAACTTGAGGAAGCTTCATGAGGCACCATATTGGGTAATGGATGGCACTTTCAAAACGTGTCCAACCCTATTTAGACAAATTTACTCAATTCATGCTATTGTTGGCACAGATGATAGTACGCAATGCTTTGTCCCATTGGTATATGGATTGCTTAGTAGCAAAAGTGAAGTTTGTTATACCCGTTTTTTAGAAGACCTACAGGATTATGGATAGGAATATGATATCAAATTTTGTACATATTGACTGATTTTGAGAATGCTGCAATACAAGCAGCTAAACAAGTTTTTCCAAGCAGCACCCATAAGTGTTGCTTGTCCCATTTTGGTCAAAATCTGTGGCAAAAAATTCAATCATGTGGCTTATCTTTACAGTATGGACGTGATCATGGATTTGCTATAAAACTTAGGCACCTTCAGGCCCTTGTTTTCCTCCCGGCAGACGAAATCCCTCCTGCATTTGAACAATTAAAATCAGAAATGCCTCTGAATGCTGCACCATTTGTCACATATTTTGAGGAGACCTATATATTGGGTCGGCTTAGAGAACGTGCCAGAAGTCAAAACAGATCTCCCCTTTGGTGGGATTCCAAGAACACAAAATAAGTTGGAAGGATGGCACAGGAGATGGAACATTCTCCGGGGAGAGAAAAAGTTTGGCGTCTACAAACTTATCTCATATCTGCTAGAGATGAGCGGGTTCGGTTCCTCGGAATCCGAACCCGCCCGAACTTCATGTTTTTTTTCACGGGTCCGAGCGACTCGGATCTTCCCGCCTTGCTCGGTTAACCCGAGCGCGCCCGAACGTCATCATGACGCTGTCGGATTCTCGCGAGACTCGGATTCTATATAAGGAGCCGCGCGTCGCCGCCTTTTTCACACGTGCATTGAGATTGATAGGGAGAGGACGTGGCTGGCGTCCTCTCCATTTAGATTAGAAGAGAGAGAGTGAGATTGATTTGAGACAGAGACACTTGATTTACTGGAGCTTAGGAGTACTGTAGAGAGTGCAGAGTTTAGTAGTGACAGACCACAGTGACCACCAGACAGTGCAGTTTTATTTAATATAATCCGTTCTCTGCCTGAAAAAAACGATACACAGTGACTCAGTCACATACCATATCTGTGTGCACTGCTCAGCCCAGTGTGCTGCATCATCTATGTATATATCTGACTGTGCTCACACAGCTTATAATTGTGGGGGAGACTGGGGAGCAGTGCCAGTTATAGGTTATAGCAGGAGCCAGGAGTACATATTATTAAAATTAAACAGTGCACACTTTTGCTGCAGGAGTGCCACTGCCAGTGTGACTGACCAGTGACCTGACCACACTGACCACCAGTATAGTTAGTAGTATACTATATTGTGATTGCCTGAAAAAGTTAAACACTCGTCGTGTGACTTGTGTGGTGTTTTTTTTTTTATTCTATAAAAAACTCATTCTGCTGACAGACAGTGTCCAGCAGGTCCGTCATTATATAATATATACCTGTCCGGCTGCAGTAGTGATATATATATATTTTTTATATCATTATTTATCATCCAGTCGCAGCAGACACAGTACGGTAGTTCACGGCTGTAGCTACCTCTGTGTCGGCACTCGGCAGTCCATCCATAATTGTATACCACCTACCCGTGGTTTTTTTTTCTTTCTTCTTTATACATACATACTACATCTCTTTATCAACCAGTCTATATTAGCAGCAGACACAGTACAGTAGTCCACGGCTGTAGCTACCTCTGTGTCGGCACTCGGCAGTCCATCCATAATTGTATACCACCTACCCGTGGTTTTTTTTTCTTTCTTCTTTATACATACATACTACATCTCTTTATCAACCAGTCTATATTAGCAGCAGACACAGTACAGTACGGTAGTCCACGGCTGTAGCTACCTCTGTGTCGGCACTCGGCAGTCCGTCCATAATTGTATACCACCTACCCGTGGTTTTTTTTTCTTTCTTCTTTATACATACATACTACATCTCTTTATCAACCAGTCTATATTAGCAGCAGACACAGTACAGTAGTCCACGGCTGTAGCTACCTCTGTGTCGGCACTCGGCAGTCCATCCATAATTGTATACCACCTACCCGTGGTTTTTTTTTCTTTCTTCTTTATACATACATACTACATCTCTTTATCAACCAGTCTATATTAGCAGCAGACACAGTACAGTACGGTAGTCCACGGCTGTAGCTACCTCTGTGTCGGCACTCGGCAGTCCGTCCATAATTGTATACCACCTACCCGTGGTTTTTTTTTCTTTCTTCTTTATACATACATACTACATCTCTTTATCAACCAGTCTATATTAGCAGCAGACACAGTACAGTAGTCCACGGCTGTAGCTACCTCTGTGTCGGCACTCGGCAGTTCATCCATAATTGTATACCACCTACCCGTGGTTTTTTTTTCTTTCTTCTTTATACATACATACTACATCTCTTTATCAACCAGTCTATATTAGCAGCAGACACAGTACAGTACGGTAGTCCACGGCTGTAGCTACCTCTGTGTCGGCACTCGGCAGTCCGTCCATAATTGTATACCACCTACCCGTGGTTTTTTTTTCTTTCTTCTTTATACATACATACTACATCTCTTTATCAACCAGTCTATATTAGCAGCAGACACAGTACAGTAGTCCACGGCTGTAGCTACCTCTGTGTCGGCACTCGGCAGTCCATCCATAATTGTATACCACCTACCCGTGGTTTTTTCTTTTCTTTCTTCTTTATACATACTACATCTCATTATCAACCAGTCTATATTAGCAGCAGACACAGTACGGTAGTCCACGGCTGTAGCTACCTCTGTGTCGGCACTCGACAGTCCGTCCATAATTGTATACCACCTACCCGTGTTTTTTTTTTCTTTCTTCTTTATACATACTACATCTCATTATCAACCAGTCTATATTAGCAGCAGACACAGTACGGTAGTCCACGGTTGTAGCTACCTCTGTGTCGGCACTCGGCAGTCCATCCATAATTGTATACCACCTACCCGTGGTTTTTTTTTCTTTCTTCTTTATACATACTACATCTCATTATCATCCAGTCTATATTAGCAGCAGACACAGTACAGTACGGTAGTCCACGGCTGTAGCTACCTCTGTGTCGGCACTCGGCAGTCCGTCCATAATTGTATACCACCTACCCGTGGTTTTTTTTTTCTTTCTTCTTTATACATACTACATCTCATTATCAACCAGTCTATATTAGCAGCAGACACAGTACGGTAGTCCACGGCTGTAGCTACCTCTGTGTCGGCACTCGGCAGTTCATCCATAATTGTATACCACCTACCCGTGGTTTTTTTTTCTTTCTTCTTTATACATACATACTACATCTCTTTATCAACCAGTCTATATTAGCAGCAGACACAGTACAGTAGTCCACGGCTGTAGCTACCTCTGTGTCGGCACTCGGCAGTCCATCCATAATTGTATACCACCTACCCGTGGTTTTTTTTTCTTTCTTCTTTATACATACATACTACATCTCTTTATCAACCAGTCTATATTAGCAGCAGACACAGTACAGTAGTCCATGGCTGTAGCTACCTCTGTGTCGGCACTCGGCAGTCCATCCATAATTGTATACCACCTACCCGTGGTTTTTTTTTCTTTCTTCTTTATACATACATACTACATCTCATTATCATCCAGTCTATATTAGCAGCAGACACAGTACAGTACAATAGTCCACGGCTGTAGCTACCTCTGTGTCGGCACTCGGCAGTC
Organism: Pseudophryne corroboree; assembly: GCF_028390025.1. NCBI lineage: Eukaryota > Metazoa > Chordata > Amphibia > Anura > Myobatrachidae > Pseudophryne > Pseudophryne corroboree. Next base: position 205,299,545 of record NC_086453.1, on the reverse strand, counting down.
CATCCATAATTGTATACTAGTATCCATCCATCTCCATTGTTTACCTGAGGTGCCTTTTAGTTGTGCCTATTAAAATATGGAGAACAAAAATGTTGAGGTTCCAAAATTAGGGAAAGATCAAGATCCACTTCCACCTCGTGCTGAAGCTGCTGCCACTAGTCATGGCCGAGACGATGAAATGCCAGCAACGTCGTCTGCCAAGGCCGATGCCCAATGTCATAGTACAGAGCATGTCAAATCCAAAACACCAAATATCAGTAAAAAAAGGACTCCAAAACCTAAAATAAAATTGTCGGAGGAGAAGCGTAAACTTGCCAATATGCCATTTACCACACGGAGTGGCAAGGAACGGCTGAGGCCCTGGCCTATGTTCATGGCTAGTGGTTCAGCTTCACATGAGGATGGAAGCACTCAGCCTCTCGCTAGAAAACTGAAAAGACTCAAGCTGGCAAAAGCACCGCAAAGAACTGTGCGTTCTTCGAAATCCCAAATCCACAAGGAGAGTCCAATTGTGTCGGTTGCGATGCCTGACCTTCCCAACACTGGACGTGAAGAGCATGCGCCTTCCACCATTTGCACGCCCCCTGCAAGTGCTGGAAGGAGCACCCGCAGTCCAGTTCCTGATAGTCAGATTGAAGATGTCAGTGTTGAAGTACACCAGGATGAGGAGGATATGGGTGTTGCTGGCGCTGGGGAGGAAATTGACCAGGAGGATTCTGATGGTGAGGTGGTTTGTTTAAGTCAGGCACCCGGGGAGACACCTGTTGTCCGTGGGAGGAATATGGCCGTTGACATGCCTGGTGAAAATACCAAAAAAATCAGCTCTTCGGTGTGGAAGTATTTCACCAGAAATGCGGACAACATTTGTCAAGCCGTGTGTTCCCTTTGTCAAGCTGTAATAAGTAGGGGTAAGGACGTTAACCACCTCGGAACATCCTCCCTTATACGTCACCTGCAGCGCATTCATAATAAGTCAGTGACAAGTTCAAAAACTTTGGGCGACAGCGGAAGCAGTCCACTGACCAGTAAATCCCTTCCTCTTGTAACCAAGCTCACGCAAACCACCCCACCAACTCCCTCAGTGTCAATTTCCTCCTTCCCCAGGAATGCCAATAGTCCTGCAGGCCATGTCACTGGCAATTCTGACGAGTCCTCTCCTGCCTGGGATTCCTCCGATGCATCCTTGCGTGTAACGCCTACTGCTGCTGGCGCTGCTGTTGTTGCTGCTGGGAGTCGATGGTCATCCCAGAGGGGAAGTCGTAAGCCCACTTGTACTACTTCCAGTAAGCAATTGACTGTCCAACAGTCCTTTGCGAGGAAGATGAAATATCACAGCAGTCATCCTGCTGCAAAGCGGATAACTGAGGCCTTGACAACTATGTTGGTGTTAGACGTGCGTCCGGTATCCGCCGTTAGTTCACAGGGAACTAGACAATTTATTGAGGCAGTGTGCCCCCGTTACCAAATACCATCTAGGTTCCACTTCTGTAGGCAGGCGATACCGAGAATGTATACGGATGTCAGAAAAAGACTCACCAGTGTCCTAAAAAATGCAGTTGTACCCAATGTCCACTTAACCACGGACATGTGGACAAGTGGAGCAGGGCAGGGTCAGGACTATATGACTGTGACAGCCCACTGGGTAGATGTATGGACTCCCGCCGCAAGAACAGCAGCGGCGGCACCAGTAGCAGCATCTCGCAAACGCCAACTCTTTCCTAGGCAGGCCACGCTTTGTATCACCGCTTTCCAGAATACGCACACAGCTAAAAACCTCTTACGGCAACTGAGGAAGATCATCGCAGAATGGCTTACCCCAATTGGACTCTCCTGTGGATTTGTGGCATCGGACAACACCAGCAATATTGTGTGTGCATTAAATATGGGCAAATTCCAGCACGTCCCATGTTTTGCACATACCTTGAATTTGGTGGTGCAGAATTTTTTAAAAAACGACAGGGGCGTGCAAGAGATGCTGTCGGTGGCCAGAAGAATTGCGGGACACTTTCGGCGTACAGGCACCACGTACAGAAGACTGGAGCACCACCAAAAACTACTGAACCTGCCCTGCCATCATCTGAAGCAAGAAGTGGTAACGAGGTGGAATTCAACCCTCTATATGCTTCAGAGGTTGGAGGAGCAGCAAAAGGCCATTCAAGCCTATACAATTGAGCACGATATAGGAGGTGGAATGCACCTGTCTCAAGTGCAGTGGAGAATGATTTCAACGTTGTGCAAGGTTCTGATGCCCTTTGAACTTGCCACACGTGAAGTCAGTTCAGACACTGCCAGCCTGAGTCAGGTCATTCCCCTCATCAGGCTTTTGCAGAAGAAGCTGGAGACATTGAAGGAGGAGCTAACACGGAGCGATTCCGCTAGGCATGTGGGACTTGTGGATGGAGCCCTTAATTCGCTTAACAAGGATTCACGGGTGGTCAATCTGTTGAAATCAGAGCACTACATTTTGGCCACCGTGCTCGATCCTAGATTTAAAACCTACCTTGGATCTCTCTTTCCGGCAGACACAAGTCTGCTGGGGTTGAAAGACCTGCTGGTGAGAAAATTGTCAAGTCAAGCGGAACGCGACCTGTCAACATCTCCTCCTTCACATTCTCCCGCAACTGGGGGTGCGAGGAAAAGGCTCAGAATTCCGAGCCCACCCGCTGGCGGTGATGCAGGGCAGTCTGGAGCGACTGCTGATGCTGACATCTGGTCCGGACTGAAGGACCTGACAACGATTACGGACATGTCGTCTACTGTCACTGCATATGATTCTCTCAACATTGAAAGAATGGTGGAGGATTATATGAGTGACCGCATCCAAGTAGGCACGTCACACAGTCCGTACTTATACTGGCAGGAAAAAGAGGCAATTTGGAGGCCCTTGCACAAACTGGCTTTATTCTACCTAAGTTGCCCTCCCACAAGTGTGTACTCCGAAAGAGTGTTTAGTGCCGCCGCTCACCTTGTCAGCAATCGGCGTACGAGGTTACATCCAGAAAATGTGGCGAAGATGATGTTCATTAAAATGAATTATAATCAATTCCTCCGCGGAGACATTGACCAGCAGCAATTGCCTCCACAAAGTACACAGGGAGCTGAGATGGTGGATTCCAGTGGGGACGAATTGATAATCTGTGAGGAGGGGGATGTACACGGTGATATATCGGAGGATGATGATGAGGTGGACATCTTGCCTCTGTAGAGCCAGTTTGTGCAAGGAGAGATTAATTGCTTCTTTTTTGGGGGGGGGTCCAAACCAACCCGTCATATCAGTCACAGTCGTGTGGCAGACCCTGTCACTGAAATGATGGGTTGGTTAAAGTGTGCATGTCCTGTTTATACAACATAAGGGTGGGTGGGAGGGCCCAAGGACAATTCCATCTTGCACCTCTTTTTTCTTTTCTTTTTCTTTGCGTCATGTGCTGTTTGGGGAGGGTTTTTTGGAAGGGCCATCCTGCGTGACACTGCAGTGCCACTCCTAGATGGGCCCGGTGTTTGTGTCGGCCACTAGGGTCGCTTATCTTACTCACACAGTCAGCTACCTCATTGCGCCTCTTTTTTTCTTTGCGTCATGTGCTGTTTGGGGAGGGTTTTTTGGAAGGGCCATCCTGCGTGACACTGCAGTGCCACTCCTAGATGGGCCCGGTGTTTGTGTCGGCCACTAGGGTCGCTTATCTTACTCACACAGTCAGCTACCTCATTGCGCCTCTTTTTTTCTTTGCGTCATGTGCTGTTTGGGGAGGGTTTTTTGGAAGGGCCATCCTGCGTGACACTGCAGTGCCACTCCTAGATGAGCCTGGTGTTTGTGTCGGCCACTAGGGTCGCTTATCTTACTCACACAGTCAGCTACCTCATTGCGCCTCTTTTTTTCTTTGCGTCATGTGCTGTTTGGGGAGGGTTTTTTGGAAGGGCCATCCTGCGTGACACTGCAGTGCCACTCCTAGATGGGCCCGGTGTTTGTGTCGGCCACTAGGGTCGCTTATCTTACTCACACAGTCAGCTACCTCATTGCGCCTCTTTTTTTCTTTGCGTCATGTGCTGTTTGGGGAGGGTTTTTTGGAAGGGACATCCTGCGTGACACTGCAGTGCCACTCCTAGATGGGCCCGGTGTTTGTGTCGGCCACTAGGGTCGCTTATCTTACTCACACAGCTACCTCATTGCGCCTCTTTTTTTCTTTGCGTCATGTGCTGTTTGGGGAGGGTTTTTTGGAAGGGACATCCTGCGTGACACTGCAGTGCCACTCCTAGATGGGCCCGGTGTTTGTGTCGGCCACTAGGGTCGCTTATCTTACTCACACAGCGACCTCGGTGCAAATTTTAGGACTAAAAATAATATTGTGAGGTGTGAGGTATTCAGAATAGACTGAAAATGAGTGTAAATTATGGTTTTTGAGGTTAATAATACTTTGGGATCAAAATGACCCCCAAATTCTATGATTTAAGCTGTTTTTTAGGGTTTTTTGAAAAAAACACCCGAATCCAAAACACACCCGAATCCGACAAAAAAAATTCGGTGAGGTTTTGCCAAAACGCGGTCGAACCCAAAACACGGCCGCGGAACCGAACCCAAAACCAAAACACAAAACCCGAAAAATTTCCGGCGCTCATCTCTAATATCTGCACAAGGAGCAACAAATGACCACCAACACGATTGAAAAATGTACCTGTAATGTTGCCCGAACACCCACCAAACGTGAAAATACTGCTCAAGAAGATGCACTTCAGAAATGTTTTTCACAACTTGGTTGCATTGATTTGATGGAATTTCTACATGCCATTACCTTCCATCTCAAGTTGGATTAACTTGCAAAAGTTTTTAAACATTGGTCTTCTTTAATTTTAAAATTAAGTTTAATCTTACCCATGGTTTCTTTTGCATTTGTTGACTTTAAATCATTTAAAATACAAAATATTAAAAAAAAAATAACTTTTCACATATTGAATTTTGGGATCCTATCATTACTGGTAAGTAGACTATTTAAAATGTTATAAAATAGCTATTATTCAAATAATTTCTACATTTTGTTTTCCATTCTAAAATATACATCTTGGTAATTTCTCAAGCTATATTTAAAATGTAAATATATATAATGGTTTCCCATTTTAGTTTAATACAGTATGTCACCCATTTAATGTTTTAATTAAAGTTTCCCTTTAGTATGTTTAACATAAATGGTATTAATATTCAGCAATTATAAAAATGCTATGCTTTCTGAAACACCTTTACAAACTTTACAAGCTTTCCTATATTTAAAAAACAAAACAAAAACATTGATCCCTTTTTTGTTCCAGCATGTAGTCAATAGTAGTTTGACTGCAAGGGGTAGATCCTTTTATTGCCTAATCCAGGGGCGGACAAACTGTGGCTCTCCATCATCTGTGGAACTAAACATCTCAGCATGCCTTAGCACATCGTTGCTGTTAGTATATTCTAAAAATGTGGCAGGGCATGCTTGCATGTGTAGTTCCAGATCAGGTAAAAAGCAACAGGTTGCCTAACTTGGACTAGATCATGTTTAGGCAATCTGTGGCTCACCTACTTTATGGGAACTACACATCCCAGCATGCACTATCACAGTTTTGCTGGTAATATATTCTGAAAATGTTGCAGGGATGTGTAGTTCAAAATCAGATGTAAACCCTGGACTAGTCCATGGTTAGGCAACCTTTGGCTCACCAACTTATGTGTAACTACACAACCCAGCATGCACTGCCACAGTTTGGCATTAGGATAATCAAAGAAATCTTGCATGGCATGCTGGGTTGTGTAGTTCCAAAGATGGTGTAGACACATGTTGTGTAACCCTGGCCTATTCCTTCAGAAATAACTGTCGTTAAACCACCATTACTAATAATAATTATAATTTATGTATAGACATAAAAAAATATAAAAATATCTACGTATAAATTATACTAGTAATAGTTTCTTACGGATATTACTGAATATATATAATTATTCTTATTAACCAATCTTACTTTGTTACACCCCCCCCCCCCAAACTAGCAATATACCCCCTCCATTACCCCCTAAATTAATTTTTATAATTTTATGTTTATCCTCTATTTATGAACATTAATCAGCTATTAGAACCAAAGATTTTAATGTTTACAGTACTAATAATTATTGTTTAATTACATTAACTAGTTATCTGCTGTGACCTTCAAATCATCTGCAATCTAAAGAAGAATTGCTCTCCTCATTACTCTGTTTAGAGGTAATATATACAGTACTAATACATTTTTTTCCATTATATTATCTAGTTAACTGTTATGACCTTCCAATTGTCTGCTATCCGTTTCAGAATTTTTCTTTTCATTAATTTGTTTTGGAGGTAATTATACTTATATAAACAATTATATTTCTAACATGAATCCTTGAATCATGTACCTTTCAAACTTTTCACATATCTATAATTAACATATTTGTTTAACACACAAATATATATAATTTAAAATATATATATATATTCAAAATAATGCATAATATTTTTCCTTTTTACATGAATTATAAAATTAATATGAAGATGAATTAATCATTAAAAAGAGCATTTAAGTGTTTCAATCAAGAAAATGTTCATGGCAGGCAATTATCATAGTATTAACATATATGATTTGTATACTTTTAAATTATACACACCAGTGGAATGTTTCACATAGGCAAAAACTACACAGGACCATATTTTCAACTTTTGAAGTGCCTAATAATGAATCACTCTCTATTGTTATAATTACAGAAATATTAAATATATATAAAGTGAATCAATTTATTTTAAAATTAACATATATTTAACTATATTTTTATTCCTCAAATATTTTTACTATGTGCCTCTCAATATGTTTCAAAATAAAACAAAAATAATATATTTTAATTATTATCAATTTTTAATATAAAAACTGTCAAGTCAGGATGGCACTAGTATTTCCCCAGTGGTTTTATAAACAGTGTATTTCTACAGAAATATATTACAAAAACTAAAGTATACAATAGCAATGTAACAGTATAATTTCTCATTATGTTTGTGTATTAAACCTTACAAATGTTTTGCCTAAATGGAAGTAAAACCTGGTTACACTTAAATTAAAAAATAATAAAAATAAACGTCAATTTCAATATTTTAACATTACCATATAAAAAACACAACAAAAATGTTTTATTTAATGTTATTTTAATAAATCATCATTGTTTGTGTACACAGCGTATTATGTTTCTCAAATACAGGAAAGTAAACTTGATCCAAAATGCATCAACACCAAAGAGTAGGAAGACCCTCTTGATCCTACATACCATCATCTGATGCGGTGATATTATTATTATTATTATTATTATTTATTAGAGATACATATATGTTATATTTTTCTAAGATTGCTTTATAAATATATGAACCTTTAAAATATTTTTACATTTTCAAAGTTCATATTTTATAAATTAAAAGTTTTAATCATTGAAAAAACTATGTTTACTTTTTTCTTTTTAATTCCTCATAGTTACAGCACCCTAAAACTTAAGTGATGCAATATTTGGGAAATACATACGCGTGTATGTATTTAAGAGAATCATGGGACATGATGATAGCGTCAATTGGCCAGATGGCTTACGCCATCAAAGATCCATATATATATATATATATATATATATATATATATATATATATAAATAAATATATATATATATAGGTTCCGGTATGAATAGTCGACCATGTTATGGTCAACAGTCATTAGGTCGACCACTATTGGTCGACATTGGCATGGTCGACATTGACAAATGGTCGACAAGTGAAAATGGTCGACACATGAAAAGGTCGACACATGAAAAGGTCGACATGTTTTTTTCTTTTTTGGTGTCGTTTTCTGCGTAAAGTGATGGGGAACCCCAATTAGTGCACCGTGTCCCCTTGCATGGCTCGCTTCGCTCACCATGCTTCGGGCAAGGTGCCTCGCTCCGCTACCGCTGCACTCGGCACAGATTACTGTTCCCAATCGTAGTCCACGTGGATCGTAAAGTATGGAAAAGTTCCCCAAAAGAAAAAATTGAAAAAAGCATGTCGACCTTTTCATGTGTCGGCCTTTCACGTGCCGGCCATTTTCATGTGTCGACCATGTGTCCATGTCGACCATGTCAATGTCGACCAATAGTGGTCGACCTAATGAATGTCGACCATAACATGGTCGACCATCCAAACGGATACCATATATATATATATATATATATATATGCTAATCTGATCCCATCCTCAGCTTCATCCCTTTAAATCCAAAATAAAATATTTTTATATCAATATAAAAATGTATATATTTTTAAAAGTTTAAACCTAAATTGTGTAATGTGTATATTAAACACTCCTAAATGTTCAGATTGTTAATCTATTGAAATATTAATGAAAACACAATTACAATGTATAAACACATTTTTAAGCTACAGCAAATAATTAACAATCATAAATTTGCATAAATATCTTTTGGATATTATTTAAAAAAAATATATATATATGCATGAAAAACCACTGTAATACAGAATAATATGTGTCTGTACATATTTTTGATCCATTTTGCAATTGAACATATTAGTATCTGCCCCCCCCACCCAAAAAAATAGATGAAAAATATCTATTTACAACAATTAAACCAATGCACGACTTAAGGTATGTCAGAAAGTATCTTCCTATTATCGATTTGTCTTTTCAACCAGGACACATGGATACCTCTGTATCCCTCCATCTTCTGTTTCATGACCCTGTCTCCCAAGACCGTGTCTGACGTCACTAAAAAGGAAGTAAAACAGGTAAGTTCATGAAAGTTAAACTACATCCTTTTGTCTACCTTTTCTTTCACTGTAGTCTACATTTTATTGGAAATGAAAGGGTTTTAAGCAAACAACCCTAATTAAAATAAAATATTACAATATACAGTTATTATCCTGACCCTAGAACAGCAGCACACTGAAGATGTCTTCATCATGGGTATTAACGACGGTGAGGTTAACGATATGCAAGCACTATAGAAATGGCTTCCATCATAAATTCTGTGTCACGGCACAGACAAAATAATCATGCCCCCCCCCCCCCAAACCAAAAAATTACCTAAAATGTATAACAAATATTAATATATTTATATGTGTGTATATATATATATATATATATATATATATATAAATCATGTGCATATACTCAGAGCAATGCTGTATTATTCAACACACATTAACGCACCTGTCATCATAATCTGCCCATAGAATAATGCCAATGTCACCATATTACACACATGATAAAAAAGGACTATGCCACAGTATCTGTCTCACAGGCCTTCTGCTTGTTGTATGTTGATCCTTCGCAACCATCCGTACACCGCATCCACAGACATACAAATAAGAACCAACACACCCTGCAGAAAAGGCAATTCCAAAATATATCTCTGTCCAAATAACTTACACACTGCTGCAGGCCTTTACAACTGTATTTAACCATGTTCCTCACTCTTCTTGCTTAGGCCTTTACTCTTTTTTACTTGTTTGCCTTTTATCTGTCACTCAACTCTGTCTCCATGTATGTTTCGAGAGCTCTATGACTCTACATAAAACAAATGGATTTTTATGCTACATGCCAGCATTTTTCTTGGATACCACTCTTGTGGTGTCTAATCTTGTAGCCTATAAAACACTCCGCTAAGATCGTATCCTCACCTCTTTGACTCTTGACTGTCCACTAAAGTAAATCACGAGCTGTGCTGTAAAAAAAATGTTAAAGCATATACATAATTCAAATATAAACTAAATGTAGGCTTAACTTTGTTTCCTATTGAGGTTGTTGAGTTTGACTCACATTGCGAATAAGAACCCTATGGTTAAACTCTGTAAAAATAATACAGATGAAATAACAATTATTAAAAACACCATATTTAGTAATCTGTGAATGCAATGTATATACATTTAGTCATTACCATTAATATTTAAGCTTCATCCTCATCGTTATCATTCTGTCCTTGCAAATTTTGAAGTTGAATATTTGCACGCTCTAATCTTAATCTAAGATCCATATTCTCATCATATCGTGATCTAGGTCGATAAACCAATTCCAATCTTGAATGCATTTCAGATGCTACAGTGCTGATTCTAGAAGTTCTGTTTTCAGTGCTGGATTCAGAGGGTCCTGGTACAGCAGTGGATTCAGAGGGTCCTGGTACAGCATTGGATTCTGATGGCCCTGGTGCAGCAGTGGATTCTAAGGGTCCTGGAGCAGCGGTGGATTCTGTGGGTCCTGGGGCAGCGGTGGATATATAGGGTCCTGGTGCAACGGTGGATATATAGGGTCCTGGTGACGTGGTGGATACATAGGGTCCTGGAAAAGTGGTGGATACATAGGGTCCTGTTGCAAGGGTTGATACATAAGGTCCTGTTGCAGCAGTGGATACATAGGGTCCTTGTAAAGTGGTGGATACATAGGGTCCTGTTGCAGCGGTGGATACATAGGTTTCTGGTGCAGTGGTGGATACATATGGTCCTGGAAAAGTGGTGGATACATAGGGTCCTGTTGCAAGGGTTGATACATGTAGTCCTGTTGCAGCGGTGGATACATAGGGTCCTGGGAAAGTGGTGGATACATATGGTCCAGGTGCAACGCTCGGTGCATACTCTCCATGTGCAGCGCTGGGTACATAGTCTCCGTGTGCAGATCTGGATACATAGGGTCCTGGTGTAGTGCTGGGTACATAGATTACGCCTATGGTGCTTGGTACATAGGGTCTGGCTGCAGCACTGGATACACAAGAAGGATTTTCTGATCTGGACATTCTTTGTCTTTCTTCTGTCAACAGTTGCATGAAAGTGGAGATCATGCGTGTGATGGTAATAGCCTCATACTGCCACACTAGCATTTGATTTATACTGTGCTGCATCTGACAGTTGATTGCTGCCACATTCTGTGAGGAAACAAGTTGATAGTAAAAATTTGCCAGAGTGACGAGTGCTTGATTCTGTTGTCTTTGTGTTGTGTTGAGAATCTCTAAATTATTATTCCGCTGATTTAATTGATTTTCAATTCTTTGCATATCTTCATTTCTGTTCCTCTCAATTAGCTGCAAGGCTTCCAGTAAAGAATCCTGTTGTGTAATGGTTTGTGATCTGGTAACTTCACATTCTGTGTATATAAACAGTTATTGGGATAGTTAATACATACATTTACATCCTCTGTTTTACTGAAAGTTACAAGAACAAAAAAGGAAAGAAAATAAATAAACAGTAAAATATATTACTGATAGTGGAGCTCATTTATGGTTTTACATTCAAATAAAAATACCTTGATTTGTAGTGTCCATTGGTCTTGAAGGCCCTGGCAAAGTACACTAGAATGTGCAGTCTCTGCATTCAATTCCATCTGGTTGGTATCTTCAATATCAATATTACTTTGCTGGCTATGCAATACAGTCTCCTCATTAATGTTATCCTGTGTCTGTGTGTCAGTCACCATGTTGTTTTCTGTGGCTACAAAAATAAGAGGGAGATATATACTATTCATCTTAAACAAAGTAGTTAATCATATTGAATACCAAAGTTTATAAATTGTATTTTTTTTTTTTAAATATATACCTTTATCTACCGTTTAAGGTTTTTGTACATTTGAATTTTCATCCACAGTGGAAGGTTCATCCATTGTTGATTGATATTGCCTCATGGATGGTTCGTTTACCATTGAAGCATAGTCCACAGTGAAACTTTCAACCACAGTAGAATATTGTTGCAGCATTGATGGTTGGTCCACCATGGAAGGATATTCCACTGTTGCAGGATGTTTCAGCATTGATGGTTCGGCCACCAAGGAAGGATCATCCACTGTAGAAGTATGTTGCAGCATTGATGATTGGGCCAACATGGAAGGATGGTCCACTGTTGCTTGATGTTGCAGCATTGATGGTTCAGCCACCATGGAAGGATCGTCCACTGCTAAAGTATGTGACATCAATGATGGGTCATCCACTGTTGAAGGTACATTTTCAGGAATAACTGTTTCTGTTTCAGAAAAAGAAACTTTCCTTGCAATTTTTTTAAGGAACCTCAAAACAAATAAAAATTTAAGTAAACCTTTCATAAATTAGAATACATAATATTTTAAATACATTACAACATCTCTAGCAATACCAACCTTTGTAAAGCATACCTCAAGAATTCAGTAGGTTTAATTCTTCTAAGGAATAACCATTGATCTAACTGAAAAAATGCTTTTAACCACCATCAATTTACTTAAAAAATTTTTTTTTTACTTAATCCTACAACTGTTTTTAAAAATTATAGCTAGCAAACTGTAAAAAATTTACTGGGCATAATGAGAAATTTACATTATACTGATTCATAATTAATATATATATATATATATATATATATAGCAGACACTGTGGGCGGCACTCAGATATGAACCATACAGCAGGCTGTTCAATCGCCTGCTGTGCGTTTGGTTCATGTCTGAGTGTGCCGCCCACAGTGTCTGATATATATATATATACAGTATATATATATATATATATATATATATATACCTCTCCAGCGGCGGCACTCCGGACTTGTAAAGAATACTCAGAGTCAGCTATTCAAAGCAACGTTTCAGCGCTCTGCGGCGCTTTTATCAAGCCTTGATAAAAGCGCCGCAGAGCGCTGAAACGTTGCTTTGAATAGCTGACTCGGAGTATTCATTACAAGTCCGAAGTGCCGCCGCTGGAGAGGTATTTAATGCACTTAGCCTGGATGACTAAGTGTTGGAGGGCACCCGGCAAAGTATCCTTGATTCACCTGGGGAGTGCCGGAGCTGGGAGTACTATATATATATATATATATATAGATATACAAATATAAAACCGGATGTGTGTATGTATGTATGTATGTATGTATGTATGTATGTTCCACCATAACTCTGGAATGTCGGTAGCAATTTACAACACACTTGGTAAACATATGACAAAGAATCTGTAAAGAAAAAATGTGGGTGTAATACAAAGCTAGCACCCCTATCTGTGTGGGTGGGAAGGGGGTGACATGTAACAATCTATATTTGTCGGCCTAGCTGAGATGAATAGTGACAAGCCATAAGTGGAGGGAGAAGGGGTGTGTGTCATTAGTTAGACATGGAAAAAGGTCAACATGAGTTTTGTTTACTGTTTTTGGTGTAGTTTTATTCATAAAGTGACGTGGAACCGCAATTAGTGCATTCGAAATGATTGATGGTCTATGACCGATGGTAACTACTTTTACCATCGATGGGGGATAACGAGATGCATAGCTCTGAGTCCCTGACACCTGTGAAGCTACTCCCCCGGGCCATGATTGGCCTGGGATGTATAACCCACCGATGGCCATCCATAATTCATAGCAGCTGCAGCATAAGTAATTAGCCGTAACTGTGGCTGTGTTTTTAGTAGGGACGGCCATCGGTGTGTTCGGCATCAATGGCAAAACTGTGAGTGGCCATTGATGGTCACTAACTAATGCTATGGGAGACCATTGATGGTTTCACTCACCGATGGCCATCCCAGCTATTTCTATGAACGACCCACGGCCCAATCACAGACCGGGGGCAGTGATTCACGGGTGCTGGGAGCTGAGCTATGCTCCGTGTCCCAGCATCTGTAAAAAAAAAATTATAATTTTTAGGCTAAGCCATGGATGAAGAGAAACCATCTGGTTCTCTGCCATCGATGACAAAACAATTCAACATCGGACTTAAACAATCAATGTTTATGAATCATCGAGGGTCGATGGCCATCCCTAGTGTCTTGATCGGTGTGTGATAGCCCAAATCTCTGTTGGGTCAATAAGCCGTCCGGATACCAGCCCATACACAGTAGCCACACTCTGCGGGGCTCTGCAATGTGATAAGTTTTGAGTGACATAGTTGTGTATCTGTGCAGTGACGCTAGATGGCTAGCATGCTGAACAGGCAGCCAAGCATGTGGTGGAAGCCGCGCCATTTTGTAATTAGGGACATACTATCAGGCAATCAATAGCTCAGGAGGCACAGGCTGGCACCAGAGCCAGATTTACACACAACATATGAGCCAAAGTGTACATCTGGGCATTATACACAGGTGCAGTAGTATAAACTCCTGGAAATTTGGTGAGTTTTGATCAGAGATGTGCGGAAATGTTAGCCAGGTGAGGCACTGCCTCACCTGCCATAGACTTTTTACTCAGTTTTGGCTATAAAAATTATTAGAATAATGCAAAGAAGATATTTCAAACATTCTTTTTATTTTTCATATACTATATACAGTCAAAACTCTGGCACAAACGTTAGTATGACAGGAAAGGTTCTTCCTCACCTGCCTCACCCCACCGCACGTAACGTCTCAAATACACAGCTATGTTATCACAAAACAGCATTAATTTACAAAGCCTAGCAGATGAAACTGCACCAGTAAGAGTTGTACGCTTGGTTGGAATGGATGCAGGGCAGAGGTGTGGTATAGATAGCGGAGGTTATCCTGAAGATGGATGGAACACATAAATATAGATTGCTTCTTTCTACTGCCAGAAGGACTTTATCTAAAAAAACATAGCAGGTCATGTTAGTGAAGGTATGTGGACAGATAATCGAATAAGTGCTGTCTAGCAAAGCTTCGTTGATACCGCGTCCAAGACCCGTTAGTGAACTAGGTATTATGTAGATCTTGTGGAGGATAAATTATTAATATGTGTTTGTGTTTGTGTGTCTAAAACTAACTATATTTAAGTCTAACTTCTGAGGATAGAATTACAGGAAAGTTAGGGATTTACCTTAACAGTTAAGACAAGTATCTTATTGTCACAAATCACTGGAATACAGCAAACCAGGTTTAGTGGTCTCTGACACAGTGCGTAAAGCCAAATTATTCACGCTGACACACTCAGTAGCAGTGTTCTCAAAATGGCTCCTAAGCAAGGGTGCATCTTGGCTTTATAATGGTTGGAAAACAAACCCTCCTACTGCCTATGATTCAAAGATTCTAATTGGTTTAGGTGTGTGGCAAGGTAACGCATACTCTCACATATATCATAGCCAACCAATGGTAAATGGAAACTGAAGAATGGGTTGGGTTTGAGGGGGTAGAACGTCAGCCATTTTAATTATTCCCATGCTTTTTTTTTCTATAAACGAAATATAGGTTCACAGTCGAGTGTTAGGTTAACATAAGGCATCCAGAGTGTAGGAATCTTAAATTATGCCACCAAGAAATGGAATTTATACATTTATAATAAACTTGTTAATGAGCTTTTATATATATATATATATATATATATATATAAAGAACTAATAAAAAATTGGCAAGTTGCGGGGGGGGGGGGGGGGGTTGCCCATCTCATGAATGCAGTGGTGGCACTGCCCCCTTGATGAGGGCGCCCTGACATCGCGGGGTGGAAATGCACTACTTGTCCCATGCACACAGACAGGGAGCGCTTCCAACCCTGGGGGCTGTCAAGGATGTGACAGGGCAGCCTGGGATATGTAGTGCCATGCCTTGGGGGAGAGCGCTATGAGCATCCCGTTTAGTGTCTTCCACTGGGCATCTCATGAATGCAGGGGTGACGCTGCCCCCTTGATGAAGGTGCCCTGACATCGTGGGGTGCAGGGGGGGGCACACACTACTTGTCCCATGCAGACAGGCAGGGAGTGCGCCCAACCCTGGGGGGCTGTCAAGGATGTGAAAGGGCAGCCTGGGACATGTAGTGCCATGCCTTGGGGGAGAGCGCTATGAGCATCCCATTTAGCGGCTTCCACTGGGCATCTCATGAATGCAGGGGTGACGCTGCCCCCTTGATGAGGGCGCCCTGACATTGCGGGGCGCAGGGGGGGCACACACTACTTGTCCCATGCAGGCAGGCAGGGAGCGCGTCCAACCATGGGGGGCTGTCAAGGATGTGACAGGGCAGCCTGGGACATGTAGTGCCATGCCTTGGGGGAGAGCGCTATGAGCGTCCAGTTTATCGGTTTGCACCTGCTTGTATAGATTATATAAACATATATATATATTACCTGTATAATAATAGATGTTGACCATTTAGTTGTCGATCTATCACCTGTCTAGCTTAATTTTATTCGATCTAAACCTGTCGAACGTTTAACGCTCGATCTATCACCTGTCTAGCTTTGTTTTAGTCGATATAATGAAATTCGATCATTTACCGGTCGACCTATAAACTGTCTAGCTTGGTTTGATTCGATCCTAGACCCATCGATCATGTAGCTGTCAAACTATTTATATTGTCGGACTTCACATTGTCGAAATATGTTCTGTCTATGTTGGTGATGCCAAACACTATGGTATGTCTACCTTAATAATACGATCTTTTACACATCGTACTAATGTATTTGTCGACTACATTACCATCGATACAATACCCGCGTCTATCTTAAACTGTCTAACTAGCAGTGTCTATCTAAGTGCTATCTAGCAAAGCTTCATCGATACCGCGTCTCAGATCCATATATATATATATATATATATATATATATAGATATATGGCAAATGCCGCTGACTCATCACATAATCTCCTGAACCATAAGGACTAAGAACTTGACATTTGGACAGTAGCTTTCTTTTGTGATGTAGGCACCCACTAAGAAGGGTTTTTTCAAAATTTCACCCACAAAGGGGTTAAAAGGGGTGAGATGATTATTGGGAATTCCCCCCTCACAGAGTAGAGTTAAGACAGCCCTCCCAGCTGGGGCTATAAAGAATGCACGGAGGGGGGAGGACACAACGCTCTGTTCCTGGACTTCCTTGCCAGTGGCAGTTGCAGAGCAGTCCATTATTCAAATAGGGGGGGCCACATCAACTGCCACCCCTAAACACTGTCAAACATTGCTGGGTGTGGCTCCCGTATTTGAATAATGGTCTGCTCTGCAACTGCCACAGGCAAGGAAGTACAGCCTTATGGTTCAGGAGATTTTGTGATGAGTCAGTGGTATTTGGGTAACCCGGCACTCCACCTGAATAAATCAACGTGCTCCGGTGCCCTCCTGTAGTGAGTTGCTCCTATATATGCAGTAACGGAAGGCGGCACTGAGGAGACTATCAGATGCGGTGAAAAAAAATCTTGTTTATTCCAAGATTTTTTCACCGCATCTGATTGTCTCCTGACTGAGCAGAGGCGTATCTAGGGTAGGGCGAGTGGGGCACGTGCCCTGGGTGCCTTGGCAGGCCCAGGAGAGGGGGGCGCCGCCGGCGACCAGGGCATCATGCCCCACTCGCCCCCGTCAACCCTAAATGTGAGGGGAGGAGAGCGCAGCGTCTCTCCCTCCCCTCACCGCCGCTGCCAGCACTAGCAGCGCTGCTGTGTCCGGTCTCCGGCGCTAGCCAATCAGAGCTTGCGGACCGGCTCCTGATTGGCTGCCGGTCCGTGAGCTCTGATTGGCTAGCGAACCGGCGCCAGACAGCCGCCGGAGACCTGGAGAGGTGAGAGGAAGGAGAGGCGCTGCGCTGCGCTCTCCTCCCCTCACATAGAGCAAGCGGTGAGTGACGGGGGGGCGGGGGTGGCGGCAGGCTTGGCGGCACAGTGGGGCATGTATCTGGCACCATATGGGGCATATGTAACTGGCACTGAGTGGGACCTGGCACTGTGGGGCATGTAACTGGCACTGTGGGGCATGTAACTGGCACTGTGGGGCAATGTAACTGGCATTGTGGGGTATGTAACTGGCACTGTGGGGCATGTAACTGGCACTGTGGGCCAATGTAACTGGCACTGTGGGGCATGTAACTGGCACTGTGGGGCAATGTAACTGGCACTGTGGGGCAATGTAACTGGCATTGTGGGGCATGTATCTGGCACTGTGGGGCAATGTAACTGGCACTGTGGGGCATGTATCCGGCACTGTGGGGCATTGTATCTGGCACTGTGGGGCAATGTAACTGGCACTGTGGGGCATTGTATCTGGCACTGTGGGGCAATGTAACTGGCACTGTGGGGCATTGTATCTGGCACTGTGGGGCAATGTAACTGGCACTGTGGGGCAATGTAACTGGCATTGTGGGGCATGTAACTGGCACTGTGGGGCATGTAACTGGCACTGTGGGGCAATGTAACTGGCACTGTGGAGCATGTAACTGGCACTGTGGGGCAATGTAACTGGCACTGTGGGGCAATGTAACTGGCATTGTGGGGCATGTATCTGGCACTGTGGGGCAATGTAACTGGCACTGTGGGGCATGTATCCAACACTGTGGGGCATTGTATCTGGCACTGTGGGGCAATGTAACTGGCACTGTGGGGCATTGTATCTGGCACTGTGGGGCAATGTAACTGGCACTGTGGGCAATTTTCAGTGGCCACACCCCTTCTGGAGCGTGGACACACCCCTTCTGGTGTGTGGCCACGCCCATTATCCCAGACGAGCGCGCCTTCGGCGCGCGCACATACTTCTTTTACTATGTTTTTTTTTTGTTTGTTTTTTTATGGGGGGGGGGGGGGGGATGGGCGCCATTTCACATCTTGCCCTGGGCTCCAAAAACCCTAGTGACGCCTCTGCTCCTGAGTGCTGCCTTCCATTACTGTATGTATATATATATATATATATATATATATATATATATCTTTCAGATATAAGTACTTAACCAACCTATTTCCAGTCAGGAGAGGATAGTGTCCAAATTATCAGAGGTTAACCTGTCACTTCTACTAAACATTGCTGAACCTTTCAGAGAGCAATAGGAGGAAAGGAGACAGATATTTTGACTCTTAAATGCATTACAGGAAAGATTGATAGTCAGCAACTGCTTATCTGCTGTGTAAAGGGTACCTTTTTACCTCAAAGGAGGAGCCCTAAGGAGAGCGAGAAGCTAAGCAAGGAGAACTAGGGCCCTTTGGAATAGAGTCAGCCTGTCCCTGCAAACCTTACATATTTAACATACAGATGGAGCCTTTCTATATCTAACCCTGCCTAGCCGCAGGCGTTCACTCCCAGCGTGACTAGGTGATCCGTTAGCCTAGTAACGCCAGTAGTGCACAAGCTGTTTCCCATTCAGATCGTCTCTATCTGGGCGCCCGGACGGAGACACTCTTCATTAAAGTGAATGGGGAGCGTCTCCGTCCGGTTGCGCGCACCCGTCCAGGCGGAGACACTCACAGTGACTAGGTGCACCCAGGCCAGCGCTTCTAGTCAGACACAAAGAGCCTGAATAACGGAGGTTCAATCTGTACTGCGGGCAGAGCTTGGCCTGTCGTTCCAGCATTTACAGCACTGAGCAGGGCAACATCAAAGGCGGGACGGGGCAGAGAAGGTGGTGGATTATTCTCAGCGCCAGCCTTTTGACAGCATCAATTCGGGGAAGGCCTGTCCGGAGGTGCGGTTTGACAAAGAATGGCAGAGGCAGGCGGAGCTTGTCCTGTTGTAAGTCTAATTGCTGATCCTCTGTGATAAATTAACCAGTTAACGTTAGGTATATCCCGTTGTCCAGAAAGTAAGACACAGAAGCTACAGATTCCCATAGTATAAAATCTTTCTGATTATACTTGAAATTCCGTAGTGAAGCACGGGTATTCAGCTAGTATATATATATATATATATATATATATAAAATACACACACACAAACACACACACACACACACACACATTTATAGACCACTGCAAGAAAATGGATTTGGACTCAAATCCTCTTTATACCACATTCGTGCACTTAAATTGAGAGCTCGTTATGTTATTCAGTTACAATACCCTTTATTAAATACACATTTCAATATACTGCCATACCCAGGATTCAAACCTGTAACCTGTTGAATTCTAATCAAACACCCTACTCATTGAGCTATTTGATCCTGAATAAAATCTATGAACACTATATGAAGCTACTGGTACTTTGTAAAAAAATGATCAGCATTGCAATTGAGCAGATCTATGCAGAGGTGTAGTGTGTAGCCATAGCACCCGGAGCAAGCTCATGCCACGGCGCTTTCCCCCCCATATATACATAAACACATCCCCATTACTTTCATCAGCCACAGCCCCCTTCACCATCCTCAGCCCACACATTACGCCAGGTAGCACCATATACACATTACACCAGGTAGCCCCATATACACCGCCACACAGTAATTGGGGCAGTGCCCTGTCACTGCCTCACTATCAACCCATATGCTGTATTAACCCTGGAGTGTCTGCTACCACAGCTTCAAACTAGTGATGAGCGGGTTCGGTTCCTCGGAAACCGAACCCCCCCGAACTTCACCCATTTTACACGGGACCGAGGCATACTCGGATTCTCCCGTATGGCTCGGTTAACCCGAGCGCGCCCGAACGTTATCATCTGCTGTCGGATTCTTGCGAGATTCGGATTCTATATAAGCAGCCGCGCGTCGCCGCCATTTTCACTCGTGCATTGGAAATGTTAGGGAGAGGACGTGGCTGGCGTCCTCTCCGTTTATTCATTGTTGATGCAAATATTTGTGCTTGCTTATATCTTAATTGTGGGGACTGGGGAGCAGCTGTATTATTAATATAGGAGGAGTACAGTGCAGAGTTTTGCTGATCAGTGACCACCAGTTTTATCTGTTCTCTGCCTGAAAAAAACCCTCCTTATCTGTGCTCAGTGTGCTGCATATATCTGTGCTCACACTGCTTAATTGTGGGGACTGGGGAGCAGCTGTATTATATAGGAGGAGTACAGTGCAGAGTTTTGCTGACAGTGACCACCAGTAAGTATACGTTGTCTGCCTGAAAAACGCTCCATATCTGTGCTCAGTGTGCTGCATATATCTGTGCTCACACTGCTTTATTGTGGGGACTGGGGACCAGCAGTATTATATAGGAGGAGTACAGTGCAGAGTTTTGCTGACCAGTGACCACCAGTATACGTTGTCTGCCTGAAAAACACTCCATATCTGTGCTGCATTGTAGTATATAGTAGGAGTACAGTGCATAATTTTGCTGACCACCAGTATATAATATATAGGAGTACGGTACAGAAGGCCACTGCTCTACCTACCTCTGTGTCGTCAAGTATACTTTCCATCCATACCTGTGGTGCATTTCAGTTTTGCACAGTTTGCTGACCACCAGTATATAATATATAGCATTACGGTACAGTAGGCCACTGCTGTACCTACCTCTGTGTCGTCAAGTATACTATCCATCCATACCTGTGGTGCATTTCAGTTTTGCACAGTTTGCTGACCACCAGTATATAATATATAGCATTACGGTACAGTAGGCCACTGCTGTACCCACCTCTGTGTCGTCAAGTAAACTATCCATCCTTACCTGTGGTGCATTTCAGTTTTGCACAGTTTGCTGACCACCAGTATATAATATATAGCATTACGGTACAGTAGGCCACTGCTGTACCTACCTCTGTGTCGTCAAGTAAACTATCCATCCATACCTGTGGTGCATTTCAGTTTGGCACAGTTTGCTGACCACCAGTATATAATATATAGCATTACGGTACAGTAGGCCACTGCTGTACCTACCTCTGTGTCGTCAAGTATACTATCCATCCATACCTGTGGTGCATTTCAGTTTTGCACAGTTTGCTGACCACCAGTATATAATATATAGCATTACGGTACAGTAGGCCACTGCTGTACCTACCTCTGTGTTGTCAAGTATACTATCCATCCATACCTGTGGTGCATTTCAGTTTTGCACAGTTTGCTGACCACCAGTATATAATATATAGCATTACGGTACAGTAGGCCACTGCTGTACCTACCTCTGTGTCGTCAAGTATACTATCCATCCATACCTGTGGTGCATTTCAGTTTTGCACAGTTTGCTGACCACCAGTATATAATATATAGCATTATGGTACAGTAGGCCACTGCTGTACCTACCTCTGTGTCGTCAAGCAGAGCCGGCCTTAGGCATAGGCAAACTAGGCAAATGCCTAGGGCATTTGGTATGCTTAGGGGCACCAGCAGCTTCTGCTGATTAAAATGATATGCGGCATGCCTATATTGTGTGTGTGTGTTTGTGTGTGTGTGTGACTGCGGCTGTATCTGCATATGAAATGCTATATTGCAGTGTATTCCTGGAAATCACTGTAATGTAGCATTTTGTATGCAGATACAGCCACAGTCGCACACAGAATATAGGCATGCTGCATATCATTTTAATCAGCAGAAGCTGCTTGTGCATCCTAGCCACATAGTAATGCAAAAGGATGCATTTTCATAAACAAAAGGCGCCCGACATTAGCAGAGCTGCCAGCTGACTCATGCCAGGCATCTCCTGCAGAACTAGCGGCGGTGCTAGGGGGCACCAACCAAAATCTTGCCTAGGGCATCATATTGGTTAAGGCCGGCTCTGTCGTCAAGTATACTATCCATCCATACCTGTGGTGCATTTCAGTTTTGCACAGTTTGCTGACCACCAGTATATAATATATAGCAGTACTGTACAGTAGGCCACTGCTCTACCTACCTCTGTGTCGTCAAGTATACTATCCATCCATACCTGTGGTGCATTTCAGTTGTGCACAGTATATATAGTAGTACGCCATTGCTATTGACACTGGCATATAATTCCACACATTAAAAAATGGAGAACAAAAATGTGGAGGTTAAAATAGGGAAAGATCAAGATCCACTTCCACCTCGTGCTGAAGCTGCTGCCACTAGTCATGGCCGAGACGATGAAATGCCATCAACGTTGTCTGCCAAGGCCGATGCCCAATGTCATAGTAGAGAGCATGTAAAATCCAAAAAACAAAAGTTCAGTAAAATGACCCAAAAATCAAAATTGAAAGCGTCTGATGAGAAGCGTAAACTTGCCAATATGCCATTTACGACACGGCTGAGGCCCTGGCCTATGTTCATGGCTAGTGGTTCAGATTCACATGAGGATGGAAGCACTCATCCTCTCGTTAGAAAAATGAAAAGACTTAAGCTGGCAAAAGCACAGCAAAGAACTGTGCGTTCTTCTAAATCACAAATCCCCAAGGAGAGTCCAATTGTGTCGGTTGCGATGCCTGACCTTCCCAACACTGGACGGGAAGAGCTTGCGCCTTCCATCATTTGCACGCCCCCTGGAAGTGCTGGAAGCAGCACCCGCAGTCCAGTTCCTGATAGTCAAATTGAAGATGTCACTGTTGAAGTACACCAGGATGAGGATATGGGTGTTGCTGGCGCTGGGGAGGAAATTGACAAGGAGGATTCTGATGGTGAGGTGGTTTGTTTAAGACAGGCACCCGTGGAGAAACCTGTTGTCCGTGGGACGAATATGGCCATTGACATGCCTGGTCAAAATACAAAAAAAAATCAGCTCTTCAGGGTGGAATTATTGCAACACAAATGCGGACAACAGGTGTCAAGCCGTGTGTTGCCTTTGTCAAGCTGTAATAAGTAGGGGTAAGGACGTTAACCACCTCGGAACATCCTCCCTTATACGTCACCTGCAGCGCATTCATCATAAGTCAGTGACAAGTTTAAAAACTTTGGATGACAGCGGAAGCAGTCCACTGACCACTAAATCCCTTCCTCTTGTAACCAAGCTCCTGCAAACCACACCACCAACTCCCTCAGTGTCATTTTCCACCTTACACAGGAAAGCCAATAGTCCTGCAGGCCATGTCACTGGCAAGTCTGACGAGTCCTCTCCTGCCTGGGATTCCTCCGATGCATCCTTGAGTGTAACGCCTACTGCTGCTGGCGCTGCTGTTGTTGCTGCTGGGAGTCGATCGTCATCCCGGAGGGGAAGTCGGAAGACCACTTGTACTACTTCCAGTAAGCAATTGACTGTCCAACAGTCCTTTGCGAGGAAGATGAAATATCACAGCAGTCATCCTGCTGCAAAGCGGATAACTCAGGCCTTGGCAGCCTGGGCGGTGAGAAACGTGGTTCCGGTATCCACCGTTAATTCAGAGGCAACTAGAGACTTGATTGAGGTACTGTATCCCTGGTACCAAATACCATATAGGTTCCATTTCTCTAGGCAGGCGATACCGAAAATGTACACAGACGTCAGAAAAAGAGTCACCAGTGTCCTAAAAAATGCAGTTGTACCCAATGTCCACTTAACCACGGACATGTGGACAAGTGGAGCAGGGCAGACTCAGGACTATATGACTGTGACAGCCCACTGGGTAGATGTATTGCCTCCCAAAGCAAGAACAGCACCAGTAGCAGCATCTCGCAAACGCCAACTCGTTCCTAGGCAGGCTACGTTTTGTATCACCGCTTTCCATAAGAGGCACACAGCTGATAACCTCTTACGGAAACTGAGGAACATCATCGCAGAATGGCTTACCCCAATTGGACTCTCCTGGGGATTTGTGACATCGGACAACGCCAGCAATATTGTGCGTGCATTACATCTGGGCAAATTCCAGCACGTCCCATGTTTTGCACATACATTGAATTTGGTGGTGCAGAATTATTTAAAAAACGACAGGGGCGTGCAAGAGATGCTGTCGGTGGCCCGAAGAATTGCGGGCCACTTTCAGCATTCAGCCACCGCGTGCCGAAGACTGGAGCACCACCAAACATTCCTGAACCTGCCCTGCCATCATCTGAAGCAAGAGGTGGTAACGAGGTGGAATTCAACCCTCTATATGCTTCAGAGGATGGAGGAGCAGCAAAAGGCCATTCAAGCCTATACATCTGCCCACGATATAGGCAAAGGAGGGGGAATGCACCTGACTCAAGCGCAGTGGAGAATGATTTCAACGTTGTGCAAGGTTCTGCAACCCTTTGAACTTGCCACACGTAAAGTCAGTTCAGACACTGCCAGCCTGAGTCAGGTCATTCCCCTCATCAGGCTTTTGCAGAAGAAGCTGGAGACATTGAAGGAGGAGCTAAAACAGAGCGATTCTGCTAGGCATGTGGGACTTGTGGATGGAGCCCTTAATTCGCTTAACCAGGATTCACGGGTGGTCAATCTGTTGAAATCAGAGAACTACATTTTGGCCACCGTGCTCGATCCTAGATTTAAAACCTACGTTGTATCTCTCTTTCCGGCAGACACAAGTCTGCAGAGGTTCAAAGACCTGCTGGTGAGAAAATTGTCAAGTCAAGCGGAACATGACCCGTCAACATCTCCTACTTCACATTCTCCCGCAACTGGGGGTGCAAGGAAAAGGCTAAGAATTCCAAGCCCACCCGCTGGCGGTGATGCAGGGCAGTCTGGAGCGAGTGCTGACATCTGGTCCGGACTGAAGGACCTGCCAACGATTACTGACGTTGTCTACTAGCACTGCATATGATTCTCTCACCATTGAAAGAATGGTGGAGGATTATATGAGTGACCGCATCCAAGTAGGCACGTCAGACAGTCCGTACGTATACTGGCAGGAAAAAGAGGCAATTTGGAGGCCCTTGCACAAACTGGCTTTATTCTACCTAAGTTGCCCTCACTCCAGTGTGTACTCTGAAAGAGTGTTTAGTGCAGCCGCTCACCTTGTCAGCAATCGGCGTACGAGGTTACTTCCAGAAAATGTGGAGAAGATGATGTTCATCAAAATGAACTATAATCAATTCCTCCGTGGAGACATTCACCAGCAGCAATTGCCTCCAGAAAGTACACAGGGATCTGAGATGGTGGATTCCAGTGGGGACGGATTAATAATCTGTGAGGAGGGGGATGTACACAGTGAATGGGGTAAGGAATCGGAGGATGATGATGAGGTGGACATCTTGCCTCTGTAGAGCCAGTTTGTGCAAGGAGAGATTGAATGCTTCTTTTTTGGTGGGAGCCCAAACCAACCAGTCATTTCAGTCACAGTCGTGTGGCAGACCCTGTTGCTGAAATGATGGGTTCGTTAAAGTGTGCATGTCCTGTTTATACTACATAAGGGTGGGTGGGAGGGCCCAAGGACAATTCCATCTTGCACCTCTTTTTTCTTTCATCTTTCTTTGCATCATGTACTGTTTGGGGACAATTTTTTTGAAGTGCTATCCTGCCTGACACTGCAGTGCCACTCCTAGATGGGCCAGGTGTTTGTGTCGGCCACTTGTGTCGCTTAGCTTAGTCACACAGCGACCTTGGTGCGCCTCTTTTTTTATTTGCATCATGTGCTGTTTGGGGACTATTTTTTTGAAGTGCCATCCTGCCTGACACTGCAGTGCCACTCCTAGATGGGCCAGGTGTTTGTGTCGGCCACTTGTGTCGCTTAGCTTAGTCACACAGCGACCTTGGTGCGCCTCTTTTTTTCTTTGCATCATGTGCTGTTTGGGGACTATTTTTTTGAAGTGCCATCCTGCCTGACACTGCAGTGCCACTCCTAGATGGGCCAGGTGTTTGTGTCGGCCACTTGTGTCGCTTAGCTTAGCCATCCAGCGACCTTGGTGCACCTCTTTTTTTCTTTGCATCATGTGCTGTTTGGGAACTATTTTTTTGAAGTGCCATCCTGTCTGACATTGCAGTGCCACTCCTAGATGGGCCCGGTGTTTGTGTCGGCCACTTGGGTCGCTTAGCTTAGCCATCCAGCGACCTTGGTGCACCTCTTTTTTTCTTTGCATCATGTGCTGTTTGGGGACTATTTTTTTGAAGTGCCATCCTGTCTGACACTGCAGTGCCACTCCTAGATGGGCCAGGTGTTTGTGTCGGCCACTTGGGTCGCTTAGCTTAGCCATCCAGCGACCTCGGTGCAAATTTTAGGACTAAAAATAATATTGTGAGGTGTGAGGTGTTCAGAATAGACTGAATATGAGTGTAAATTATGGTTATTGAGGTTAATAATACTATGGGATCAAAATGACCCCCAAATTCTATGATTTAAGCTGTTTTTGAGGGTTTTTTGTAAAAAAACACCCGAATCCAAAACACACCCGAATCCGACAAAAAAATTTCAGGGAGGTTTTGCCAAAACGCGTCCGAATCCAAAACACGGCAGCGGAACCGAATCCAAAACCAAAACACAAAACCCAAAAAATGTCCGGTGCACATCACTACTTCAAACTCTTCATCACTGGTGGAGTTGGTGGAATCCACCGTGGAGGTCAGTGAAGGAGCTGGGAACAGACGTCACTAAAGTAGCTGGAACTCAGTAGCGGGCACCCGGCATTGTCTGCTTAACGTTAGTTGCTGGCTATTAGAGCCGCAGTAGGTCTTATCGCCAACCGGCTCTTATGAAACTGATTATTAACTGCGGTCTGATAAAAAAAAAAAAGATGCCAGGAATGAGGGCCTGGGACAGTGCAAGATGGGGGACACACTTTAGCTTGTGTGTGTGTGTGTGGGGGGGACGGACGACATATGGTTTCATACTGTACACACTGGGGCCTGGAACATGGGCACACACAAACTGTAGCTTCAGGGAAGGGGGGGGGGGGGGAGCGACACACCAGTCACGGGACAGTACAAGAGGGCACACACACACACACACACACACACACACACTGTAGCTTCGGGGGGGGGGGGGGGGAGGATTTGATACTGTGGCATGGGACAGTACAAGGGGGCACAGACACACTGTAGCTTTGGGGGAGTTGGCACTGGGGCATGGGACAGTAAAAAAGGGCACAGACATACTGTAGCTTTGGGGGGGGGGTTTGAAACTGGGGCATCGGACAGTACAAGAGGGCACAGACACACTGTAGTTTCGGGGGGGGGGGGGGGTTTGACACTGGGGCATGGGACAGTACAAGAGGGCACAGACACACTGTAGCTTCAGAGGGGGAGGACACTGGGGCTTCAGTATAAGAGGGCACACACAAACACGCATTGTAGCTTGGGGGGGAGAGGAAGGTGTACATGCTGACACATACTGGAGCATGGGGGAGGGCAGAGACAGCTATAGTGAGAAGCTGGGGCAAAGCAGTATTGTTCATAATGAGATTGAGCTACGTGTAGGAGCTCAGTAAAGGGGACACCTTTTACGGAGTTGTGGCCGCTGCTAGGTACTGGTCGGCGCTTCTATCAGCTCCCGCTCCGCCCACACCACGCTCCCTCATCTCTGCACGGCGCACATTGCTCACCATGGTGCTGCCGCTGCACTGTCTCTCCCCACCTTCCTCACCCCCACCCCTCGCACAGCGGAGATAGTGCTAATTGGGGAGAGGAAGGTCGGTCCTGATTCACGGGATCCGCCGCTCTGCTGCTCACCCTTCCTGCAGCTCCGGGACCCAGCGGCGCCCTCTGGTGGTTTCAGCACCTGGAGCTTGCGCTCCACTGGAACCGCCCTCCCTACGCCCCTGGATCTATGTAGTGTGCAGCCACACATCCAATCTCTTACAGCCACATACTACATACAGTAGATCTACTTAACCGCAATGCTGATATTTTTTTTACAAAGTACAAGGTAAGTTTCAAATAGTTAAAATTCTCTATCTTAAGATTATCAACCTTTGTGTGCAAAGGCATATACTGTAGCTCAATGAATAGATTGTCTGACTACAATGCTACAGGCAATGGGTTTGATTCCCGGGTATGTCAGCATCTTGAAATGTAATAAATGACAGTGTGACTGAATAAGAAAAAAATCTCAAGTTGAGTTCATGAATGTTGTATAGGTATTAGCGACTGTAGGGGTCAGGATGGGAGACAGGGGCGGTCAGGAGATCCTGGGCTTCAAAAATGGGGAAGCTGCAAGTGAAAGTAATTAAAACAGATAATTGACAAGTGCCACCAACTGCACCCACTACCTTGCAGCGCTATGTGTGTTGCCCCCACAGCACACACCTAGTTACGGCCCTGCCTCCCAGATCCCAGGTTTACAAATTAAGGTCTTACTCAAAGCTCATTTGTGGTTGTGTCGGTCATTATCTTCTGCAATGTATATGGAAATGTTTCTTAACATACTCCACAGAACACATCTCTCTCCGCACAGATTGTTTTTGACTGGTCTCTCCACCTCCCACTTATGCTTTAAATGTGGGGCACCTCAGGCAGATCTCATGCATTGCATTTGGTCTTGTCCACTAATCCCTAACGTCTGGGTACAAATACGCAATTACTCTGTGGAACACTTGGTAAGCTATTTACCTTTAACACCGGGGGGTATATTTACAAAGATTCGTGTTTTGGCCGTTTTGAAGGGTGTTTGAACTAAAAAAAAAACAGGACACACACAACGTGAAAGTATAAGTTTATTACATACAGCGGTTGACCGAAAGTAACCTCACCGCTGACCGCAAAGTTCCCACCATTGGCTACAATGGAGCGCATAGGCGCTACATGTATCTGTGCCGTGTGCTGCCTGACAGACACTACAGGAGCACACAGCCAATCAGGAGAGTGCCACGACGTGGCGCTCCCTGATTGGCTGAAGGGACCCTCTTTGACAGGAGTCAGGGGGGATCCTGGCAGTCGGGGAAAGAGGTCCCATGTGTAAACATGGGACCCCTTTCAGTGCGTGGTCGGGTTTCCGTTTAATTATTTTGCCAAGTACGTGGATAATTCAAAGGTCTGATTCTACACTGGATTATGTGAGTATAATTTTTTTCACAGGTACCCCAAGGATTCTACATGGAGAAGAGGACCGAGCCTCGTGGGAACATAGGTAAGTATGTGTGTATGGAGGTGTGCATGTATGTAATAAACTTATACTTTCACGGTGTGTGTGTCCTGTTTTTTTGGGGGTATTTTTTTAGTAGTAGTACTACAGGTACCAGCGGGCCCGGTTTTCCACCGCATGCTGGTACTTGTGTTTCTCCAAGTACCAGCTTGCGGGGGAGGCTTGCTGGGACTTGTAGTACTGCTACTAAAAACAATATTCACAATTTTTCACAAGGCTATCAGCCCCCCATCCGCCGCCCTTGGATGGGGGGGACAGCCTTGGGCTTCACCCCTGGCCCTTGGGTGGCTGGAG
The DNA here is from genome assembly GCF_028390025.1 of Pseudophryne corroboree. NCBI lineage: Eukaryota > Metazoa > Chordata > Amphibia > Anura > Myobatrachidae > Pseudophryne > Pseudophryne corroboree. The sequence continues at coordinate 205,269,846 of NC_086453.1, read as the reverse complement.
GGGGGGGATCCCTTGATTTAAGGGGTTCCCACTCCTCCAGGGTACCCCGGCCAGGGGTGACTAGTTGGGTATGTAATGCCAGGGCCGCAGGGACCAGTATAAAAGTGTCCCCCGGCTGTGGCATTATGTACCTGGCTAGTGGAGCCCAGTACTGGTTTCAAAAATACGGGGGACCCCTACGCTTTTTGTCCCCCGTATTTTTGGAACCAGGACCAGGCGCAGAGCCCGGTGCTGGTTGATTAAATATGGGGGAACCCCTGTCATTCCCCCCCCCATATTTTTTCAACCAGGACCGGCTCAAAGAGCCCGAGGCTGGTTATGCTTAGGAGGGGGGACCCCACGCAATTTTTTTTTCAGTTTTTACACTAAACAGACCCTTTCCCATAGATAACCATGCACAGATCTCACTGATCCGTGCATGGTTATCCAAACTCGACTGGAAAAAGCAGTTCGATTGTTTTGCTGCTTTTTTTAACGAATCGAAAAAAAACAGACCCACACTTGAGCACTCAGAAACTAACACCCAAATACGAATGAATAGTGAATGCCCGTATTGTGTGAAATAACAGCCGTGTTTGACCGATGGTCTATTCATTCGTATTTCGGAACTTTGCAAATCAAACCATTACGAATACTCCAAACACTGCCGAGATTGGTGCTTAGTGAATTGGGACTTAGAAAAAAAAAACACAAATCGGACAAACTCGAATTCTTAGTAAATATTGGCCCAGAATGGGTACTTTTTGAAATTCTCCCACAAGGCCTTCATATAACTGAGGGTTGAGGAGGCTGTTGCTGGCAGTGAGTGCAGCAGCGCGCAAAGCCATTCTACAAATATGGGAATGCCTTACATTGCTTTTGTTTTGATTTTTTCTAAAGGAACTCATTCTGTTCAACATATTGATACATTTGGCCTTAGGCATTTGATGTGCATTTAAAATTCACCATGCAGAGAATACATATAATGCACAGAACAATGGGGGTCATTCCGAGTTGATCGTAGCTGTGCTAAATTTAGCACAGCTACGATCATCTTTCCTGACATGCAGGGGGACGCCCAACACGGGGCTAGTCCGCCCCGCATGTCAGTCCGGCCCCCCTCGCAGAAGTGCAAAGTCATCGCACTACGGCGATGCCTTTGCACTTCAGGAGTAGCTCCCGGCCAGCGCAGCTTTAGCGTGCTGACTGGGAGCTACTCCTCGCTCCCTGGCCCGCAGCGGCTGCGTATGACATCACGCAGCTGCTGCGGCCCGGCCACGCCTGCGTTGGCCGCGCCTATGAAACCGCGGCCAAACGCCGTCGTTTCGCCCACTCCCGCCCATCGATCGCCTCTGCCTGTCAATCAGGCAGAGGCGATCGCTGTCCTGCTACGGTCGGAATGACCCCCAATGTGTTTCAGTGCATGCATTTCCAATGCACCCAGTGTGGGCTTACCATAGATTAAACAGACAGTAACAACAAATAATGCCAACTTCATGCAGAGTACATGGGTAATTTGGTTGATAAAAGAACAGCTCATGTAAAGGTCAAAATATTCAGAATAAGTTATTGGTCTATTTCATACCAAACCTGGGTTTTCTTTTCTTCTACCCAGGTCATTGAATAATTTCTGGTCATATCAGAGAGAGTTTATCAAAGACAAATATCTCTGCGCTGTTCCCAGTAACTGAACTTATTTGAAAACTAATAAGAAAACAAATGCTTTATTTAAAAAAAACTGCTTCAAGCTCACCCACCAGCTACGTTATGCTAATGAGGTTTGATCAGGGAAATAAATGAGTCTTATATTACATAAGTGAAGCCCAGAAATAATTGAGTTACATATCTGTACAGGGCCTTCGCTGTGAGGTGGGGCCAAGGGGCAGAAAACCAACAGTAAAGAGTAAGCATAAATATTTATAAGGACCTTTGTATGAGTGCAATAACTCCGATCACAAGGGAGCTGATCTGATCTATTTCTTTCAAGGATAGAGGAAAGGTCTGGAGAATAACTGATGGATAAACCACAATATTTTAAAATCTGTTCACAGGCTACCACATTTGTTTCATGGCTAACAGCAGAATGGACAGCCAATAGCCGTGCAAGCCAAGAAAGCCTGGGGATCCACATTCATCCAATTTGTTCTGCTTCACCATCAATCAACCCATCTAGATTAACCTTCCACTTAGCTGTTTGAGATATGTTTAAGTGAATCACTCTGTCTATCAAGAGATGTTACTGACACTATAAGTATACTGTACATTCAACAGAATCTGCATGCCACTAAGGGTCCATTGGCATATGAAGAGGCCTATTTATCATGAAATATTTGCAGGATATTTGGGGGGTACCCGCAAATATTAAGACTCCCCCAGATGTATGTACTATGGAGGGATCCTGTCAGCCCCCAGTGACGCATACATTGGCTGAACAAGTGCAGTGTGTGCCGAGGACACGGACCAGGAAGATGGTTGATATGTGTTACACTATCACACTGCTTCTAGCTCTTTCCCAGGGAGTGCTCTTATCGGAGCCTCCATTTCCTGGCAAGGGAAACATAGTAAATTGGCGTAAAAAGTATTTTTCACATCCGCATTAAAACTGCATATTGGGCCTAATTCAAACCTGATCGCTAGCAAGCGATTTTTGCACTGCTGCAATCAGATAATCACCGCCTACAGGGGGAGGGTATTTTAGCTATGGAAGTGTGCAAACGCATGTGTAGTAGAGCTGTACAAACAGATTTTGTGCAGTCTCTGCACAGCCCAGGAATTAGTCAGCCGTTGCGATCACATCAGCCTGTCCAGGACCCCTCCCTAATAACATATGGACACGCCTGCGTTTTTCCAGACACTCCCTCAAAACGGTCAGTTGACACCCACAAACGCCTTCTTCCTGTCAAGCTCGTTGCGATCGCCCGTTCGAAAACGGATCCGTCACATAAACCCATCGCTGAGCGGCGATCCGCTTTGTACCCGTGCGAAGCGCCTGCGCATTGCGATGCATACTCATGCGCAGTTTGTGCCTGATTGCCCACTGTGCGAAAATGCGCAAACGCAATCAGGCCTGAATTACACCCATTATTATATGCTCCAAATGAACAGTGCCATAGGTTGATTGCTTTAACAGATAGAACATACAGTGTCATGAATCTGACTGTATTTCTCATGTTCTGTGGTTTACCTCAGCATAGCCTGTAACCTGCATCTGCTTCAGCCCTGCGTTTAGACTGCAATCTGTGTTGCTTACTTTTGATTAGCCACCTGAGTAGGAATTCCTCTGTGAGTAATAAGCAGGAACCTGTGTGTAGCATTTGATTCTCAGCTCTCTCGTGTTTGTGATTAAAAGCCAGCATCCTCTGTTCAATTTAGGAGTTTAGGCTTCAGTGTTTTTCCAGCCTGCTAGGCCTCACTTCACATCAGAGCCTAACCTGACAAGGTCTGATCACCTGACCATGAGCTATCCAATGTAGTGCCAGCCTGAGACTCCCTGAATCACTTGACTCTATTCACCAATCACCAAGGACCAAGAGGTATAAGTAGAGAGACGCCGCCAGTTCCTTGAGTCACACAGCTCAGTGTGAGCTTAGTAGCTGAGCTCCCTAAGAGGTAACACTAATTACTTTAGTTCCTGTAAATCTCTGCTCTTTTGCTACCCAGTCTGGATTACAGTTGTGTTACCAGTTATTACCAGAACCAGCCCGGATTACAGTTGCGTTGACGGCTATATCCAGTACCCAGCACGGTTCACAGTGCGTACCCAGTTATACCAGTACCAGCCCGGTTCACAGTGCATACCCAGTTATACCGGTACCCAGCCCGGTTCACAGTGCATACCCAGTTATACCAGTACCCAGCCTGGTTCACAGTGCATTACCAGTTATACCGGTACCCAGCACGGTTCACTGTGTGTTACCAGTTATACCGGTACCAGGCCCGGTTCACAGTGCGTACCCAGTTATACCAGTACTCAGCCCAGTTCACAGAGTGCTACCAGTCACATACGGTAACCAGCCCAGTCCAGTCATATACAGTACTAGCCCAGTTCAGCCATATCCGGTAACCAGCCCGATTCTCAGACTCACTGGTAACCAGCCTGGCCCATAGTGCTCCGGTAACCAGCCCAGTCCCAGTCTCACTGGTAACTAGTCCAGTCCATAGTGCACCATTAACCAGCCCGGTTCAGGCACGCCGGTAACCAGCCCAGTTCCAGTCTCACAGTTAACCAGTCCGTTTCAACGTCTTCAGCTCTCCTCCCAGATCTGCGTAACTCCAGAGAACCTATTTCATAGTTAACTTTAGGTTCATCATTGATCCAGTTCGTTCTCACTAATACATTCACCATCCTATCAGCACCAAGTCCCTGGTGATCCAGTGGTCAGGATACGGCTCCCTCTGCCGAGGCCTGGGTTTGACTCCCAGTCAGGGATTGCTCCTTACTTCTTCATCTCACTGATTCCCACAGACCAGCCAAATATACACATAGTCCTCCAGTTATCCGCACGGACTTCAAATATATGCTGGGTTCAAAAAACTACAGTCATGACATATAGTAGTTTAATTATGGTCCTTATTAAATACAGTAGAAGATATTTTGTCCATTTTGCCATACTCTGTAGGCCTGTGTCATACTGAAAACCCAGTGAGTAAATCCCTGCCTTAAATAGGTGCCATCTAAATAGTATTGCCCAGAGCTCCTGTATCCATTTAAAATATAATTTGCTTATTTGTCTTTGTCTCTGTGGAGTACTTTAATAATCTCTCTTGTGGCAAGGTTGTCTTTTCAGCACATAGTGCATGACAAGAAGTCTCATCTCCTTCACTGATGAGTCCCCAAAAAGTGAATGAATACCCTCTAATTACCCAATGGGTATAGCTGATAACAGTTCTCAGGAGTCAGTTCTCCTGCACAGAAGCATCTTATTTAATAATGTATTCAAATCTATATATAAAAAAGGCAAATACCACTGGCTCATCACAAAATCTCATGAATCATAAGGACTAGGAACTTGAAATCTGGACAGTACCTTGCTATTGTGACGTCGGTACCCACTAAGAAGGGATTTTTGAAAATTCCACCCACAAAGGGGTTAAAAGGGGTGAGATAATTCTCCCCTTACAGAGGAGAGTTAAGACAGCCCACCCCGCTGGGGCTATAAAGAATGCATTGTGCCAGCGATACCAAGTCGTGGAGGGGGGATGACACAATGCTCTGTTCCTGGACCTCCTTGCAGTGGCAGTTGCAGAGCACTCCATTATTCAAATAGAGGAGCCACATCAACTGCCACCACTAAACACTGTCAAACATTGCTGGGTGTGACTCCCCTATTTGAATAATGGACTGCTCTAAAACTGCCACTGGTAAAGAAGTGCAGCCTTATGGAGGAGATTTTGTGATGAGTCAGTGGTATTTGCCTCTTATATATATAGATTTCAGCTATAAGTACTTAACCTATTTCCAGTCAGGAGAGGATAGTGTCTCAATTATCAGAGGTTAACCTGTCACTTCAACTAACCATTGCCGAACCTCTCAGAGAGCAATAGGAGGAAAGGACACATAGATATTTTGACTCTTATCTGCTGTGTAAAGGGTACCAACAGCTCTCTCAGTGACCTTAAGTGTTGTGCGAAAATCTTTACCTTTTTACCTCAAAGGAGGAGCCCTAAAGAGAGTGAGAAGCTAAGCAAGGAGAGACCTAGGGCCCTTTACATAGAGTCAGCCTATCCCTGCAAACCTTACATATTTAACATACAGTGGGCGGAGCTTGGCCTGTTGTCCCAGCATTTACAGAACTGAGCAGGGCAGCATCAGTGGCGGGACGGGGCAGAGAAAGAGGTGGATTATTCTCCTCAGCACCAGCTTTTTGACAGCATCAATCCGGGAAAGGCCTGCCCGGAGGTGGGGCCTGACAAAGATTGACAGCGGCTGGAGGAGCATGTCCTGTTGTAAGTCTAATTCGTTTACCAGGAAGTCCTTCAAAATTAAAGTTATAACATGAAAATACTTGAAATTCCGTAGCGATGTATGGGTATTGAGCTAGTATATAATGGCCCTCATTCCGAGTTGATCGCTCGCAAGGCGAATTTAGCAGAGTTGCTCACGCTAAGCCTACGCCTACTGGGAGTGTATCTTAGCTTCTTAAAATTGCGACCGATGTATTCGCAATATTGCGATTACAAACTACTTAGCAGTTTCAGAGTAGCTTCAGACTTACTCGGTATCTGCGATCAGTTCAGTGCTTGTCGTTCCTGGTTTGACGTCATAAACACACCCAGCGTTCGCCCAGACACTCCCCCGTTTCTCCGGCCACTCCTGCGTTTTTTCCGGAAACGGTAGCGTTTTTATCCACACGCCCCTAAAACGCCGTGTTTCCGCCCAGTAACACCCATTTCCTGTCAATCACACTACGATCGCCGGAGCGAAGAAAAAGCCGTGAGTAAAAATACTATCTTTATGGTAAAATTACTTGGCGCAGTCGCAGTGCGATTATTGCGCATGCGTACTAAGCGGAATTTCACTGCGATGCGATGAAAATTACCGAGCGAACGACTCGGAATGAGGGCCAATATACAGTACGTTAATTTAATATGAATAGCCACCGTCAAATTTTAAAATATGTATGTATGGGCCGGGCTAATATGTTTGAGACTGTATTACCCTTGTTTTTACTTTGCTACAAGCTATTGTAATCTTCTTTAACTGATTTAAGGTTTGCTGGAAATCTGGTGTGCATTAGATGCAAAGACATGAAAGCTTCCCCCTAATCAAACCCTTAATTCAAATATCTTTAGTCGGATAAGGTTCTGAAATGATTATTTGTGAATTTTATTAGTTGTCCTTTCCATCATTTATTTTATATCGTTGTTTTATATCACATAAAGATGTTTTTGAAGAATCTTCTTATGAAAGTTAAATAGATGTGTGGAAATTCCCAAAGGAGAACCTTAGCCAAGATCTATGGCCTGGCTGAGGTGAAGGTGTTACTGGTATGTACATTCCATATTTACATCACAATGCATTATTTCCCTGGCAGGGAGTTACTACACAGTACTTCAGTTCTGAGAAATGAGAGGGCTTCTATCATCCATTCAGGTAAGTGACTCAAAAAAGAGACGCTGGCTCCTGGGATGAAAGACAGAGGATGTCAGGAAGATGAACAGATTCTACAGGGATTAAAAAAAAAGAATTTAATGACCCCCTGATTAGGATCACTATATTTGGAAATGCAGAAAGAAGACTGTCTGTGTTTTTTTTCCTGTAATCTTCTGGCATGCAGCGTATGGAAGCTTTCAGACGTTTCCTCTCCTTCCCTCAGTCCTTCTAGTTAGGTACTTTCAATAATTTCAGTTTAATGACATAATTAGGGCAGGTGAAGAAAAGGAACATGGAATTCCCCACGTCTAACGCACACATCTATTATACACGCCCATCATTGTTTCTTCCATATTAGTGCCAGCAAAGTGCAGTGTGGCATACACTACAGTATGCTTGGCTGCAAACAAGAGTGGGCACAGCAACTTTGGAATGTTTATACTACAGGGTAAAATGGTCTCTGCCAAAACTGAGCCTTACAGAGTAGATTTTCTTTTAGTAATACAATAAATTTGTTTGGGAGGAAAAAAATAAACTTTTTAAAAATAAATTTATTTAAAAATATTATTTGCATAATGTTAAACAGCGATACAGGGAGCAATTGTTTTTATATCCAGTACCCACAACAGGAATTCAGTCGGCGGGTCATGAGAGTAACGGTGAGCTATGGATTCTCCAGGCAGGGTAAACATCATTGGTCTGATGGGGTAAAACTAAGTACACACTATCCAATTTTTGGCCATTAACAGGCCGATCAGTTTCGGCTTCAAATGGTCAGATCGGGGGGAGCAAGGTAGTGTGTGCTGTAAATGCTATATCATTCCCATCGTCCCAATCCCGTTCAAGATATGAATGGAAAGAACACACACAGCACAAAAATTAATCAGTGTCTATATGTTTGCACTAATCTGATATTCACTCTGTCAGATCGGAGTGTTTACCAGATCGATGTCGTTCGTCAGGTAGTGTGTACCTAGCTTAATGCAACAATTGCCCTGTAGAGGATGTTATTGGAATATAGGGATCCCTCTCCCGGTTCATTTTGTGAACTGTAGCATATCGGCTACATTAGCTAACGGCATTTAAAGATGGAATAAGCTACTGGGGCCAAGCTGCATTCCGAAGCTCAGCAAATTTGTCACTTAAGCAGCCTCATAGCCCCCACGTGGGCTACTTTCTCATTCATTAATGAAGATCGTTCATATCTTCAGTGTAATTGGCCAGTGTGTAGGGCCCATTAGTGTACAGTGGCCTGGGGGTCGCCATGGGGGTGGTGTTGGGGTCCTTTTACCTTCTAGTTACTCCTACCAACTCATACCACCAGAACCATCCCTTACATTCTCTACATTTGAGGTCCATACTATATGCCTCTTCAAACCAGTACATCTTAGAGTAGCTGTCATTTACCGCCCCCCTGGCACTGCTTCCAAATTCATCGACAACTTTGCTTCCTGGCTTCCTCACTTCCTCTCTTCTGACATTCCCTCCATTATCCTAGGTGATTTCAACATCCCTATTGACATCCCCACACAATCCCCTGCCTCTAAACTCCTTAACCTCACCTCTTAACTTGGTCTCTCCCAGTGGACCTCCTCACCCTCCCATGTGAATGGGAGCTCACTGGATCTGGTCTTCACTCACCGCCGTGATATTTCTGATTTTTCCAACTCCCCATTTCCCCTCTCTGACCACCACTTGCTCTCCTTTAACCTATCTCTCTCGACTTCCCCATCTCTACCTCCTAAGGCTACCATCACTAAGCGTAACATTAAAGCTATTGACACCACATTCCTTTCCTCCTTGTTTGACTCACTTCTCTCTCCTATTCTCTCTCTCTCATGCCCTGAACAAGCCACTTCCACATACAATGCATCCCTTACTTCTGCTCTTGACTCTGTTGCTCCACCAACCACTACTCACCCTCGCAAATTAACACCTCAACCCTGGCACACCAAATGCACCAGATATCTGCAAAAATGCTCATGTATTGCTGAGCGACACTGGAGGAAATAACGCTCTAAGGCAGACTTTCTTCATTTCAAACTTATGCTCTCATTCTTCAGTGCTGCCCTTTCTTTTGCTAAACAGTCATACTTCAAGAACCTCATCTCCTCCCAGTCTTCCAACCCCCGACGCCTCTTTACCACTCTCAACTCACTCCTCTGCCCACCTCCACCTCGTCTCCCTTCCTCACTCTCTGCTCTTGACTTTGCCACTTACTTCACATCCAAAATTGACTCCATACGTCAGGACATCACATCACACCAGACCATCAGTAACCAGCCTTCTTGCATCCCTTACCAACCCTCCCCATCCCTCGCACCAACTCTGACATCTTTCTCCCATGCATCTGGAGAGGAAGTCATGGCCCTCATTCGTTCCTGTCCCCTCTCCACCTCCCCACTTGACACTATCCCCTCCCACCTCCTCCGCTACCTCTCTCCTTCTGCTTGTTCCCATCTTTCCCACCTTCTCAATCTCTCCCTCTCATCAGGCACTGTCCCCTCTGCCTTCAAGCATGCACTCATCTCTCCTATTCTTAAAAAACCTACCCTTGATACAAACACTCTCTCCAACTACTGACCCATCTCTCTCCTCTCTTTTGCCTCCAAACTCCTTGAGCGTATTGTCTACAACCGCCTTACTTCCTTCCTTTCCTCACACTCACTGCTTGACACATTCCAGTCTGGCTTCCGTCCTCTCCACTCCACTGAAACTGCCCTTACAAAAGTATGCAATGACCTCCATGCTGCTAAATCTAAGGGACACTACTCTCTACTTATTCTTAGAGATGAGCGCCTGAAATTTTTCGGGTTTTGTGTTTTGGTTTTGGGTTCGGTTCCGCGGCCGTGTTTTGGGTTCGAACGCGTTTTGGCAAAACCTCACCGAATTATTTTTGTCGGATTCGGGTGTGTTTTGGATTCGGGTGTTTTTTTCAAAAAACCCTAAAAAACAGCTTAAATCATAGAATTTGGGGGTAATTTTGATCCCAAAGTATTATTAACCTCAAAAAACATAATTTACACTCATTTTCAGCCTATTCTGAACACATCACACCTCACAATATTATTTTTAGTCCTAAAATTTGCACCGAGGTCGCTGTGTGAGTAAGATAAGCGACCCTAGTGGCCGACACAAACACCGGGCCCATCTAGGAGTGGCACTGCAGTGTCACGCAGGATGTCCCTTCCAAAAAACCCTCCCCAAACAGCACATGACGCAAAGAAAAAAAGAGGCGCAATGAGGTAGCTGACTGTGTGAGAAAGATAAGCGACCCTAGTGGCCGACACAAACACCGGGCCCATCTAGGAGTGGCACTGCAGTGTCACGCAGGATGTCCCTTCCAAAAAACCCTCCCCAAACAGCACATGACGCAAAGAAAAAAAGAGGCGCAATGAGGTAGCTGTGTGAGAAAGATAAGCGACCCTAGTGGCCGACACAAACACCGGGCCCATCTAGGAGTGGCACTGCAGTGTCACGCAGGATGTCCCTTCCAAAAAACCCTCCCCAAACAGCACATGACGCAAAGAAAAAAAGAGGCGCAATGAGGTAGCTGTGTGAGTAAGATTAGCGACCCTAGTGGCCGACACAAACACCGGGCCCATCTAGGAGTGGCACTGCAGTGTCACGCAGGATGGCCCTTCCAAAAAACCCTCCCCAAACAGCACATGACGCAAAGAAAAAAAGAGGCGCAATGAGGTAGCTGACTGTGTGAGTAAGATTAGCGACCCTAGTGGCCGACACAGACACCGGGCACATCTAGGAGTGGCACTGCAGTGTCACGCAGGATGTCCCTTCCAAAAAACCCTCCCCAAACAGCACATGACGCAAAGAAAAAAAGAGGCGCAATGAGGTAGCTGTGTGAGTAAGATTAGCGACCCTAGTGGCCGACACAAACACCGGGCCCATCTAGGAGTGGCACTGCAGTGTCACGCAGGATGTCCCTTCCAAAAAACCCTCCCCAATCAGCACATGATGCAAAGAAAAAGAAAAGAAAAAAGAGGTGCAAGATGGAATTATCCTTGGGCCCTCCCACCCACCCTTATGTTGTATAAACAAAACAGGACATGCACACTTTAACCAACCCATCATTTCAGTGACAGGGTCTGCCACACGACTGTGACTGATATGACGGGTTGGTTTGGACCCCCCCCAAAAAAGAAGCAATTAATCTCTCCTTGCACAAACTGGCTCTACAGAGGCAAGATGTCCACCTCATCTTCACCCTCCGATATATCACCGTGTACATCCCCCTCCTCACAGATTATCAATTCGTCCCCACTGGAATCCACCATCTCAGCTCCCTGTGTACTTTGTGGAGGCAATTGCTGCTGGTCAATGTCTCCGCGGAGGAATTGATTATAATTCATTTTAATGAACATCATCTTCTCCACATTTTCTGGATGTAACCTCGTACGCCGATTGCTGACAAGGTGAGCGGCGGCACTAAACACTCTTTCGGAGTACACACTTGTGGGAGGGCAACTTAGGTAGAATAAAGCCAGTTTGTGCAAGGGCCTCCAAATTGCCTCTTTTTCCTGCCAGTATAAGTACGGACTGTGTGACGTGCCTACTTGGATGCGGTCACTCATATAATCCTCCACCATTCTATCAATGTTGAGAGAATCATATGCAGTGACAGTAGACGACATGTCCGTAATCGTTGTCAGGTCCTTCAGTCCGGACCAGATGTCAGCATCAGCAGTCGCTCCAGACTGCCCTGCATCACCGCCAGCGGGTGGGCTCGGAATTCTGAGCCTTTTCCTCGCACCCCCAGTTGCGGGAGAATGTGAAGGAGGAGATGTTGACAGGTCGCGTTCCGCTTGACTTGACAATTTTGTCACCAGCAGGTCTTTCAACCCCAGCAGACCTGTGTCTGCCGGAAAGAGAGATCCAAGGTAGGCTTTAAATCTAGGATCGAGCACGGTGGCCAAAATGTAGTGCTCTGATTTCAACAGATTGACCACCCGTGAATCCTTGTTAAGCGAATTAAGGGCTGCATCCACAAGTCCCACATGCCTAGCGGAATCGCTCCGTGTTAGCTCCTTCTTCAATGCCTCCAGCTTCTTCTGCAAAAGCCTGATGAGGGGAATGACCTGACTCAGGCTGGCAGTGTCTGAACTGACTTCACGTGTGGCAAGTTCAAAGGGCATCAGAACCTTGCACAACGTTGAAATCATTCTCCACTGCACTTGAGACAGGTGCATTCCATCTCCTATATCGTGCTCAATTGTATAGGCTTGAATGGCCTTTTGCTGCTCCTCCAACCTCTGAAGCATATAGAGGGTTGAATTCCACCTCGTTACCACTTCTTGCTTCAGATGATGGCAGGGCAGGTTCAGTAGTTTTTGGTGGTGCTCCAGTCTTCTGTACGTGGTGCCTGTACGCCGAAAGTGTCCCGCAATTTTTCTGGCCACCGACAGCATCTCTTGCACGCCCCTGTCGTTTTTTAAAAAATTCTGCACCACCAAATTCAAGGTATGTGCAAAACATGGGACGTGCTGGAATTTGCCCATATTTAATGCACACACAATATTGCTGGCGTTGTCCGATGCCACAAATCCACAGGAGAGTCCAATTGGGGTAAGCCATTCCGCGATGATCTTCCTCAGTTGCCGTAAGAGGTTTTCAGCTGTGTGCGTATTCTGGAAAGCGGTGATACAAAGCGTAGCCTGCCTAGGAAAGAGTTGGCGTTTGCGAGATGCTGCTACTGGTGCCGCCGCTGCTGTTCTTGCGGCGGGAGTCCATACATCTACCCAGTGGGCTGTCACAGTCATATAGTCCTGACCCTGCCCTGCTCCACTTGTCCACATGTCCGTGGTTAAGTGGACATTGGGTACAACTGCATTTTTTAGGACACTGGTGAGTCTTTTTCTGACGTCCGTGTACATTCTCGGTATCGCCTGCCTAGAGAAGTGGAACCTAGATGGTATTTGGTAACGGGGGCACACTGCCTCAATAAATTGTCTAGTTCCCTGTGAACTAACGGCGGATACCGGACGCACGTCTAACACCAACATAGTTGTCAAGGACTCAGTTATCCGCTTTGCAGTAGGATGACTGCTGTGATATTTCATCTTCCTCGCAAAGGACTGTTGAACAGTCAATTGCTTACTGGAAGTAGTACAAGTGGGCTTACGACTTCCCCTCTGGGATGACCATCGACTCCCAGCGGCAACAACAGCAGCGCCAGCAGCAGTAGGCGTTACACGCAAGGATGCATCGGAGGAATCCCAGGCAGGAAAGGACTCGTCAGACTTGCCAGTGACATGGCCTGCAGGACTATTGGCATTCCTGGGGAAGGAGGAAATTGACACTGAGGGAGTTGGTGGGGTGGTTTGCGTGAGCTTGGTTACAAGAGGAAGGGATTTACTGGTCAGTGGACTGCTTCCGCTGTCACCCAAAGTTTTTGAACTTGTCACTGACTTATTATGAATGCGCTGCAGGTGACGTATAAGGGAGGATGTTCCGAGGTGGTTAACGTCCTTACCCCTACTTATTACAGCTTGACAAAGGGAACACACGGCTTGACACCTGTTGTCCGCATTTCTGGTGAAATACCTCCACACCGAAGAGCTGATTTTTTTGGTATTTTCACCTGGCATGTCAACGGCCATATTCCTCCCACGGACAACAGGTGTCTCCCCGGGTGCCTGACTTAAACAAACCACCTCACCATCAGAATCCTCCTGGTCAATTTCCTCCCCAGCGCCAGCAACACCCATATCCTCCTCATCCTGGTGTACTTCAACACTGACATCTTCAATCTGACTATCAGGAACTGGACTGCGGGTGCTCCTTCCAGCACTTGCAGGGGGCATGCAAATAGTGGAAGGCGCATGCTCTTCACGTCCAGTGTTGGGAAGGTCAGGCATCGCAAACGACACAATTGGACTCTCCTTGTGGATTTGGGATTTCAAAGAACGCACAGTTCTTTGCGGTGCTTTTGCCAGCTTGAGTCTTTTCAGTTTTCTAGCGAGAGGCTGAGTGCTTCCATCCTCATGTGAAGCTGAACCACTAGCCATGAACATAGGCCAGGGCCTCAGCCGTTCCTTGCCACTCCGTGTGGTAAATGGCATATTGGCAAGTTTACGCTTCTCCTCCGACAATTTTATTTTAGGTTTTGGAGTCCTTTTTTTTCTGATATTTGGTGTTTTGGATTTGACATGCTCTGTACTATGACATTGGGCATCGGCCTTGGCAGACGACGTTGCTGGCATTTCATCGTCTCGGCCATGACTAGTGGCAGCAGCTTCAGCACGAGGTGGAAGTGGATCTTGATCTTTCCCTAATTTTGGAACCTCAACTTATTTGTTCTCCATATTTTATAGGCAGAACTAAAAGGCACCTCAGGTAAACAATGGAGATGGATGGATTGGATAGTTTACTAGTATACAATTATGGACGGACTGCCACGGTTAGGTGGTATAAAAAAACCACGGTTAGGTGGTATATATTATAATAATAATACAATTATGGATGGACGGACTGCCTGCCGACTGCCGACACAGAGGTAGCCACAGCCGTGAACTACCGCACTGTACACTGGTTGATAAAGAGATAGTAGTATACTCGTAACAACTAGTATGACACTATGACGACGGTATAAAGAATGAAAAAAAAACCACGGTTAGGTGGTATATATTATAATAATAATACAATTATGGATGGACGGACTGCCTGCCGACTGCCGACACAGAGGTAGCCACAGCCGTGAACTACCGCACTGTACACTGGTTGATAAAGAGATAGTAGTATACTCGTAACAACTAGTATGACACTATGACGACGGTATAAAGAATGAAAAAAAAACCACGGTTAGGTGGTATATATTATAATAATAATACAATTATGGATGGACGGACTGCCTGCCGACTGCCGACACAGAGGTAGCCACAGCCGTGAACTACCGCACTGTACACTGGTTGATAAAGAGATAGTAGTATACTCGTAACAACTAGTATGACACTATGACGACGGTATAAAGAATGGAAAAAAAACCACGGTTAGGTGGTATATATTATAATAATAATACAATTATGGATGGACGGACTGCCTGCCGACTGCCGACACAGAGGTAGCCACAGCCGTGAACTACCGCACTGTACACTGGTTGATAAAGAGATAGTAGTATACTCGTAACAACTAGTATGACACTATGACGACGGTATAAAGAATGGAAAAAAAACCACGGTTAGGTGGTATATATTATAATAATAATACAATTATGGATGGACGGACTGCCTGCCGACTGCCGACACAGAGGTAGCCACAGCCGTGAACTACCGCACTGTACACTGGTTGATAAAGAGATAGTAGTATACTCGTAACAACTAGTATGACACTATGACGACGGTATAAAGAATGAAAAAAAAACCACGGTTAGGTGGTATATATTATAATAATAATACAATTATGGATGGACGGACTGCCTGCCGACTGCCGACACAGAGGTAGCCACAGCCGTGAACTACCGCACTGTACACTGGTTGATAAAGAGATAGTAGTATACTTGTAACAACTAGTATGACACTATGACGACGGTATAAAGAATGGAAAAAAAACCACGGTTAGGTGGTATATATTATAATAATAATACAATTATGGATGGACGGACTGCCTGCCGACTGCCGACACAGAGGTAGCCACAGCCGTGAACTACCGCACTGTACACTGGTTGATAAAGAGATAGTAGTATACTCGTAACAACTAGTATGAAACTATGACGACGGTATAAAGAATGGAAAAAAAACCACGGTTAGGTGGTATATATTATAATAATAATACAATTATGGATGGACGGACTGCCTGCCGACTGCCGACACAGAGGTAGCCACAGCCGTGAACTACCGCACTGTACACTGGTTGATAAAGAGATAGTAGTATACTCGTAACAACTAGTATGACACTATGACGACGGTATAAAGAATGGAAAAAAAACCACGGTTAGGTGGTATATATTATAATAATAATACAATTATGGATGGACGGACTGCCTGCCGACTGCCGACACAGAGGTAGCCACAGCCGTGAACTACCGCACTGTACACTGGTTGATAAAGAGATAGTAGTATACTCGTAACAACTAGTATGACACTATGACGACGGTATAAAGAATGGAAAAAAAACCACGGTTAGGTGGTATATATTATAATAATAATACAATTATGGATGGACGGACTGCCTGCCGACTGCCGACACAGAGGTAGCCACAGCCGTGAACTACCGCACTGTACACTGGTTGATAAAGAGATAGTAGTATACTCGTAACAACTAGTATGACACTATGACGACGGTATAAAGAATGAAAAAAAAAACCACGGTTAGGTGGTATATATTATAATAATAATACAATTATGGATGGACGGACTGCCTGCCGACTGCCGACACAGAGGTAGCCACAGCCGTGAACTACCGCACTGTACACTGGTTGATAAAGAGATAGTAGTATACTCGTAACAACTAGTATGACACTATGACGGTATAAAGAATGAAAAAAAAACCACGGTTAGGTGGTATATATTATAATAATAATACAATTATGGATGGACGGACTGCCTGCCGACTGCCGACACAGAGGTAGCCACAGCCGTGAACTACCGCACTGTACACTGGTTGATAAAGAGATAGTAGTATACCCGTAACAACTAGTATGACACTATGACGACGGTATTAAGAATGGAAAAAAAACCACGGTTAGGTGGTATATATTATAATAATAATACAATTATGGATGGACGGACTGCCTGCCGACTGCCGACACAGAGGTAGCCACAGCCGTGAACTACCGCACTGTACACTGGTTGATAAAGAGATAGTAGTATACTCGTAACAACTAGTATGACACTATGACGGTATAAAGAAAGAAAAAAAAATACCACGGTTAGGTGGTATATATTGTAATACAATTATGGATGGACGGACTGCCTGCCGAGTTCCGACTGCCGACACAGAGGTAGCCACAGCCGTGAACTACCGCACTGTACTGTGTCTGCTGCTAATATAGACTGGTTGATAAAGAGATAGTATACAATACATACAACAATATACTACTATACTGGTGGTCAGGCACTGGTCACCACTAGTCACACTGGCAGTGGCACTCCTGCAGCAAAAGTGTGCACTGTTTAATTTTAAATTAATATAATATTATGTACTCCTGGGGGCTCCTGCTATAACAACCTGCAGTGCTCCCCAGTCTCCCCCACAATTATTATAAGCTTTGCCTTTTATACATTGATGTGCAGCACACTGGGCTGAGCTGAGTGCACACAGACTGAGTCACACTGTGTGACTGGCTGCTGCTGTGTATCGTTTTTTTTCAGGCAGAGAACGGATATAGCAGAGAACGGATATATATTAAAATAAATAAAAGTTAACTAACAACAACTGCACTGGTCACTGTGGTAAACTCTGTCTGACTCTGCACAATCTCTCTCTCTCTTCTAATCTAATTTCTAATGGAGAGGACGCCAGCCACGTCCTCTCCCTATCAATCTCAATGCACGTGTGAAAATGGCGGCGACGCGTGGCTCCTTATATAGAATCCGAGTCTCGCGAGAATCCGACAGCGTCATGATGACGTTCGGGCGCGCTCGGGTTAACCGAGCAAGGCGGGAGGATCCGAGTCTGCTCGGACCCGTGAAAAAAACATGAAGTTCGTGCGGGTTCGGTTTCAGAGAAACCGAACCCGCTCATCTCTACTTATTCTACTGGATCTCTCTGCTGCTTTTGACACTGTGGACCATCCTCTCCTACTGCAAATTCTTCACTCCATTGGTCTGCGTGACACTGCCCTTTCTTGGCTGTCCTCCTACCTTTCTGACCGTTCATTCTCTGTCTCCTCTTATGACTCTGCCTCCCTCTCACTTCCACTAACTGTAGAGGTACCCCAAGGTTCTGTCCTTGGTCCTCTACTCTTCTCTCTCTACACGTCCTCACTAGGTAAGCTCATTAGTTCTTTTGGTTTCCAATATCATCTCTATGCTGATGACACTCAAATCTATCTTTCCTCTCCAGACCTCTCCCCTGCTCTCCTCACTCGTATCTCCAACTGCCTCTCTACTACCTCTTCCTGGATGTCCCAGCGCTTTCTTAAACTTAACATGTCTAAGACCGAGCTGATCATCTTCCCTCCCTCCCGCATAACCTCACCTCCTACAATCTCATTATCTATTGATGGCACTACTATCTCCTCTAGCCCCCAAGTGCGCTGTCTTTGAGTAATCCTTGACTCCTCCCTCTCCTTCAAACCACACATTCAGCACCTCTCACAAACCTGCCGTTTTCATCTAAAAAATATTTCCAGGATCAGACCCTTTCTGACCCAGGATGCTACTAAGATTCTTATCCACTCACTGGTCATCTCCAGACTGGACTACTGTAATCTCTTCCTAACTGGCATTCCTGACAAATACCTCTCTCCACTCCAATCTATACTCAATGCTGCTGCCCGGCTCATCTTCCTCACCAAACGCACTACGTCCACCTCTCCTCTCTTACTAGACCTTCACTGGCTCCCCTTCCCTTTCAGAATCCATTTCAAGCTTCTCACACTTGCTTACAAAGCCCTCACCCACTCCTCTCCCATCTAAATCTCTGACCTTATCTACCTTTACACTCCCACCCGTCCTCTTCGCTCTGCTAATGCACGTCGACTCTCCTGCCTACGGATTACTTCCTCCCACTCCTACCTCCAAGATTTTTCACGTGCTGCACCACTTCTCTGGAATTCCCTACCTCTCCCCCTCAGACTCTCCACCTCTCTACAAAACTTCAAATGGGCTCTCAAGACCCACTTCTTCACCAACCCAGCCAAATCTCATCCTAAACCTCTGTTCCACGCTCTCTATGTACCCCATCTGTCTCACCCCTGTCTGTCTACCCTCCCCTTTAGAATGTAAGCTCTCACGAGCAGGGCTCTCTTCCCTCATGTGCTTACCCTTTTCTTACTCTAATAATATTCAACTGCACCAAATCCAGCAGTCTTCTGCCACCTGATACTTATTCCTGTGTCATCTGCTGATGTAGCTATGTTTATTTACCCTGTACGTGTCCTATATTGTCAACTGTAAGTTGCTGTTTTCCTGCTTGATTATTTGTTTATGTACTCTGTAATTGGGCGCTGCGGAACCCTTGTGGCGCCATATAAATAAAGGATAATAATAATAATAATAATAATAATGTTTGTAATTAAAGCAAAAAAGCAAGCATCTGGGCAAAACCATGTTGCACTGCAGATGGGGCAGATGTAACATGTGCAGCGAGATTTAGATTTGGGTGGGTTGTGTGGCAGCCAGTATTTACCCTGCACAGAAAAAAATATAAATGTATTTGCTCCCCTTATATGGCAACATAGTTTGTTCCAGACACAAATGGGTAAATTTACTAAGGTGGGAGGTTTTTTTTAGAACTGGTGATGTTGCCCATAGCAACCAATCAGAGTCTATCTATTATCTTCTAATAGACCTGTGATGGCAGGTCAGCACAGGTGATGGCAATCATAAGTTAAGAGGGAAGTCCAGGAACAGAGCATCCTCCTGGGCTGGGTGATGTTGGGAGGTATATAAGGGTGATAGGAAAGCACAATTTACTTAATTTAAAAAACAAATTCTCCAAATTTATCAATAAAAGACTTTTATCCTAAAAGTGCTATGAAAAAAATCTGGATACTCTAGGGAGCCATGATTCAAGAAAGTTTGGAAACCACTGATTTAGAGGGTTAGTCTGGCAATGACAGCTTTAACCCCAACTTGAGAAGATTAGTTCACTATCTGCTGTGTACAAATCCATCTTGCATTCACTTGCTGGGCATGTTACTTTGTTAATAAGTGCCTACATATGGTCTGTGTGACAACTTACAGCCCATTTGTGGCATGTAGCTCATATCTAAATGAGCATAATAATAGTGTGTGCCATTACTTGGGTGATTTCATATATGTACCAGTTGGTTTCTCTGCTTTGCGATGATATACTGTAATCTTTCCGGTCATGGCAAAAGAGTTGATGTTCCCTTAGCTCCTGATAAGCTGGTAGGATCAATATGAGGTAGTCTTTGATACAGACCAACAGTTATTCTTTTTGACTGAGAGAGTTGGGAGACATTACATAATCCATGCAGGCCTCATAGAAGGCCACACAGCTGCAGCAGTTATTGCAGTTAGGTCACCATCCGTTTGTGTGTAGGATTCTGCACATTTGGAGGTCACTCAGGCAACTGTCAGGCTAGTTAGACAAAGACCGACAAAGTAGTAAAATGATTGCACATATTGCAGTAAAATGGTGTGCCAAGAGATTACCTTTGGAGTGGGTTCATGAGGGTTTAACTGTTCCCAATGTTAGTAGCAGGCAAGCTCGTAGGGCAGATATTAAGTAATCTCTGGGCAGATGTCTTTTTGGCGGTGGAGGCTAAAACACCTCTGGAGATGGCTTTGCTGTGGGCTTTTGTGCCCCAGTGCCTGAGGCAGTTTACTGTATATGTGTGGTAGCAATGCACATTCCGGGGGCTGTGACTGAAACAGCAAATATGCTAGCCAGTTTTACATTTAATAATGTTTACAGTCTGGCTCTGCAAACTGAAGGCACTGCTCACATCGTTCACTGGGCAACCTTATCAGTGCGACAGTATTAGTTATAATGGGCATGATAATTGGGGCCACTTGTGATGAAGGGAATTACGTATTGACATTGGAATCTAGTGAGCTGTGAGCTACACAATTAGCAGATAAATAGATGGAGACAGAAATATTTAGACCTTTACTGATCACTGACCAGCCACCTGCTGCATATTGCATTTGGAAGTGGGTAGCTCCTGTATACAGTTATTGCATGGGGTAATTCCTTCCCATTAATGTTAGCATGTAAGGAGCAATGTACTACCATCCAGACAGGAGTCAACAGCCAGACAACTATTCTCAACTTTGGGTCGCTAGTACCAATCAATTGGGTTAATTCACCTGTGTAGTCTGCAGCACATGTTCGCTTATGTGGCGTCTGAGTACATAATTTACTGAAGTCTACATGCAAACAGAACAAAGCTTCGTTAGTGAACTAGGGTTGCATTAATTATTTACTCTGATCATACATATCTACTAACGGGCACCTGAATGATATCACTAAGCTAATTGAGCATCTACCAATATATATGTCATATCTACTATCGGGCAGTAATAAAATGAAATTTCTAGTTACAAGCTATCTTTGCAACCCTATGAAATTCTGGCTCTTGGATGACATTCCCTTAATGCAGATAAGACAGTGTCTTTATAGTTAAGTACATGTCAAAGTTACCAGTACTGCAAATAGTTATTTGCACTAGTCCAGAATGCTGACAAATGAGAATCTGTAATCACCTGTCTGACAACAGCTACATGAATGATTTTACCCAGGACTATATAACCTAACATTTGCTGGCAAGTTTTTAAAGTACTAATAAAGTTATTTGGAATACAATTTATAGGATTGCCATGTGTTCAATTAGTGCAGCCGTATCAACCTCAAATAACTCTTACTATAGAGGAAGAACTGAATGCTGGCCTTGTTAGTTCTAATTAAGGTCATATACTCTCCGTTGGTAGATATGTTGCATACTTTAAGGGTAGACAAAAGGATACTGGACTAGCGCAGGGTAACAGGGAAGGCAGCCACAACAACAGATCAGGACAGACACAAAAATGGGGTAACATAGGATACTCAAGTCTAATAACAAGAACTGAGACAGGTCAAGAACAAGGCCCAAATATAGATGCCAGGACAATCTCCATGTGTGAGCAAGCATGGATATTGCTGGCAATCCCGCAAGGCTGGGGTCATTAGGGTGGAGAACACAATCATACCTTATAATTGTGTTCTCCACCATAATGACAGAATTGGAATGGAGCGAATTAAACCTCTTAGGCTGGGTGTGGGCCTGGCTTGGGCATCAGGTGTTAGGGAGTATCCTATAGGAATTAAGTTTGTGGGTTTGGCATTAACTTTAGAGATATTTTGGGGTTGGTTCAGCCTCTTTTTGCCTTGTTTTCTCACCCTCCCAACCCTTTTTTATTACAGTTGATTTTTGGTGGTTTCTTTCGTTGGCTATTTTGTAGGTGGGAAAGAATGTCAGGTTACCTGTCTTGGGGCAGATAGCAGTTGCAATTAGATTGGTTTGATGTTTGAGGTGCACCCGCCTTCATTGACTGTTATAGCTGCTGGATGACCCTACCAGGGGCAGCATCATCACCCTTTCCGGGTGGGTAGTCAAGGTAGAAGGTTCGAGTGGATACCTTTGTGTTTTAATTTGGATTGAAATTTCAGACTTTGTTTCTTTGATACCATACTTTAATCTTTATACTTTAATCTTTATTTCTTACAGGTTTAAAGTGTATGTCAAGACTGAGGTTTGTGATGAATCCGAGTCGTGAGATAAGGAGTCGGTGGTGCTTTAAACAATAGCTGAGCCAGTCGTATAAAAGTCCTTTTCATCGATTTATTGATGAGAAAAATAATAGCCAGGCACAACTGGAAAAGCACCGAAGGTCAACAGACTGCAGGGCTCGTGGTGTCACAAATACCGAGATCCAGTCTGTTACAGGAGTCCGGAGGGTGCAAGCGGTGTGGCAATGAGAAGGAAGGCGGCAAACTGTGGGTCTCGCAGCAGAATGGAATCCGCTCGGGAAGTGAGGCTGGACTAAAAGATCTGTGGAGTTGTATATCAGCTGCTGGGATGAGCTTTGAAGCACAGGACTGCAAAGGGACTAGGACACAGCTCCTTAGGGTAGACAATGCACAAGAACTTGCTGCTTGAGAAGAGGCCAGCAAAATACCCCCTGATGCCTCCTGAATGGCCAGTGGCAGCAGCAGCAGTCAATAGATGGTAGGAATAAACAAGTCACCTGAGGAAAATCCAAAATGGTGGCAGTGGCACTTATGTTTTTCAAACAGACCCTTTGCCCCAATAAAAGATGGCGGCCATGGCACTTCTGGTTTTCAAAACAGACCCCCTACTGAGTCCGGAGACCCCTGCCAGCCACCTCTAGATGGCCCCTGCCACAGCACACAAATCGGTAAGCCCCTGCAACCTGGACTGTGACATTACCACCCCTTTTTTTTGGGTGGCTCCAGGACACGACTCGGTTTATCTGGGTTCTCAGCGTGGAATTTTTTAATCAAAGCAGGAGCCTGGATGTCAAAAGAATCCTCCCACGACCATTCCTCTGGGCCGTAGCTCTTCCAATCCAGAAGATACTGAAGACGGACATACCGAATTCGGGAATAAAGGACCTTCTTCACCTCAAACTCAATTCCACGATTCGTGAAACTGATTCAACACTAAAGGCTTTAGCAAGGAAACATGAAAAGAAGATGGGATCTTCAGAAATGATGGAAGTTGCAATCTGTACGATACTGGGTTGATGACTTTTATCACAGAGTAAGAACCAATAAAACTTGGGGCAAACTTCATAGATGGCACACGAAGCCGCAAGTTACGTGTGGACAACCAGACTTGATCTCCAACGTAGAACTTAGGCACAATTCTACGTTTCTTATCTGCCCAATTTTTGTAGTGATCAGAAGATCTTTACAGATTCTGATGAACTTTCTTCCAGATTCTTGAAAAGTCATCCAAAGAATGAGTTACCGCAGGAATATCGAAAGGAGGAATTGACCGGAACTCCGGAGGATGTGGGTATTGACCGTAGGTTACATAGAAAGGAGAAACCCCAGAGGAGGAGTGGTACGTGTTTTTATGGGCAAATTCTGCCCAGGGTAGGTAGTCGATCCAGTCATCCTAAGAAGTTTTATTGAACATTAAACTATATATCCTAAGAAGAATAAATAGTTAAGTGGAGAAAGGTTTCTAGGTCCTGGTTGACCCTTTCCGTACTTCTGATTGTTTGGGGATGATAGGCGGTGGAGTAACTGAGTTGACTTTGAAGGGAACTGCAAAGTGCTCTCCAAAACTTTGCTACAAATTGCACTCCCCTGTCGGAGACAATTTCAACTGGAAGACCATGTAATCTGAAAATTTCTTTGATGAACAGCTGAGCCAACTCTGAAGCTGATGGTAATACCTTTAATGGTAAGAAGTGGGCCAGTTTAGAAAACCAGTCCACCACTAGCCAGATGGTGGTAAATCCTTTTGAGGGAGGCAATTCCGTGATAAAGTCCATGGATAAATGCATCCAATTACACCTACAGTAGGTATTGACAGAAGAAGTAACACACCTGTTGGAGGTAGCAGAGGGACTTTATGCTGAGCACACAGGATGAGATGTAATTGGATACGTCTGATTTCAAGGAAGGCCACCAGTAGGAGCACTGGATGAATTCAATTGTTTTGCGTATTCCGGTGTGCCCTGCAAATATGGACGCATGAGCCCAACTCAGTAATTTTAGACGTAAGGCCTCAGGTACAAAAGTTTTTCCTAATGGAGGTTGGACCTTGGTAGCTGCAAAGACTTGTGAATCCAAAACTGGGTATGAGGAAGGAGTCTTGTCAAACTGCTCTGAGGAAAAGGAGCGAGAGAGCGCATCCGACTTGACATTCTGTGAGCTGGGTCGAAAAGTTAACGTGAAGTTGAAGCGGGAGAAGAAAGAGGACCACCGAGCCAATTGAGGACTTAGACACTGTAGATTTTTAAGAAAGGTTTCATGCTCCATGTAGACCGTAACTGTTTAGCTCCTTCAAGAAGATATAATAATAATAATAATTTTATTTATATAGCGCTCTTTCTCCAACAGGACTCAAGGCTCTTTACAGATATCAAAAACAATGCACATGATACAGAGGATTTGAGTAATACAACAATAGACAAGCAACACAGACATAAAAGAAAACCTTAAGCACACAGAAAGCATAATGCAGGATTGGTGTAGGCATTTTGGGTAATAACTTCCAAGGGTTGTGTATTCCACCCTCACAAGGTACCAGGTGTGGCAGCCATCTTGGGCGCTCAGCGTAGGATTACCCAGGGTGGAATAGTCCACCCCTAGAAGAGATGACACAAAATGGGGGTGATTTCAGAGTCCTACAGTTCAGAGTAGGGTTCCATCATAACCATCAGGCCTATGTATTTTTCATCCCATCCACAAGTGTACCATATGGGGCAGCCATGTTGGGCGCACTTTGAAGGTTACACTGTGGGAGGTGAGCCATAAAAGGGCCAAGTTCATATATGTGAAGACTGATGCTTATGTAGTAGTATGATGTACCCTGCATGTAGTGCACAATGGCAAGGTGTGCAATCAGTGGAGGTAAACATTACAGGAAAAACACATGGTGGGGTGGAAGCGAGCAATGAAGAGAGAAAAAAAAGACACAATAGCAGGTAACTAGTGGCAGAAGTAGGATTGGGATAACATTTTGATCAGATCTTAGTACGGGTGGGTATGAGAATGTGGGGGGCATACTCAGAAGCAATGGGGATGTCCCTGCTGAGCCTGGTCCTGGTGCTGTGCCCCCACTGTTCCCTGTTCATCTTGATGGTTAGGCCCAGGGGCAGACTTGATGTTCTCAGCCAGAGAGGTGGTAAGCCTGGTCTTGGTGTTCTCATGTTTGAGGCGAGGAGATGCCACATAAAGATAACGCCATTCTGAGAAGGCCAATTTTACTGCTAGAAGTTCTTGTTGTACTCCGATGGTATAATTCCTCTCAGCAGGAGAAAATGTCCTCGAAAAGAATCCACAAGGGTGCAAATGATTGTCTTCAAATTTATGTGACAGGACCGCCCCTACTGCTTCAGACGATGCATCTACTTCCAAGAAAAAAGCTCTGGCAGTGTTGGGTTGTCATAGGACAGGAGCAGTGATGAAAGCCTATTTCAGTAACTGGAAGGCGGATTCAGTGGCCTCTGACCATTGGGAAGGATTAGCTCCTCTACCTGTAAGGGCTGGGATTGGAGCGATTCACGTGGAAAAACCTTTAATGAATTTTCTATAGTAATTGGCGAAGCCTATGAACCGCTGAATGTCCTTGCTCGAAAACACATTTTTCCAATTTACAGTAGAGATGGTTTTGTCGCAAACGGGTCAGGACCTCTTTGACATTCTGACAATGACTGAGAAGATTCCGAGAAAAAAAATTAAAATATCGTTCAAATAAACTACTACCGAGTGGTAAAGTAAATCTCAGAAAAATTTGTACATGAAATTTTGGAAAACCGCGGGGGCATTACTAAAGCCGAATGGCATCACTAAATACTCAAAATGTCCATCACGAGTATTAAAGGTGTGTTTCCACTCGTCGACACTTTTAATGCGGATCAAATTGTATGCCCCTCATAGATCTAGCTTCGTGAACAGGGATGCCCCTTTAACTCAGTCAAACAACTCTGGAATTAGAGGCAATGGGTATCGATTTATCACCGTGATGTCATTCAGGCCCGGATAGTCTATACTAGAGATGTGCACCGGAAATTTTTCGGGTTTTGTGTTTTGGTTTTGGGTTCGGTTCCGCTGACGTATTTTGGGTTCGAACGCGTTTTGGCAAAACCTCACCGAATTTTTTTTGTCGGATTCGGGTGTGTTTTTTGGATTCGGGTGTTTTTTTCAAAAAACCCTAAAAAACAGCTTAAATCATAGAATTTGGGGGTCATTTTGATCCCAAAGTATTATTAACCTCAATAACCATAATTTCCACTCATTTTCAGTCTATTCTGAACACCTCACACCTCACAATATTATTTTTAGTCCTAAAATTTGCACCGAGGTCGCTGGATGACTAAGCTCAGCGACCCAAGTGGCCGACACAAACACCTGGCCCATCTAGGAGTGGCACTGCAGTGTCACGCAGGATGGCCCTTCCAAAAAACACTCCCCAAACAGCACATGACGCAAAGAAAAAAAGAGGCGCAATGAGGTAGCTGTGTGACTAAGCTCAGCGACCCAAGTGGCCGACACAAACACCTGGCCCATCTAGGAGTGGCACTGCAGTGTCACGCAGGATGGCCCTTCCAAAAAATACTCCCCAAACAGCACATGACGCAAAGAAGAAAAAAAAGAGGCGCAATGAGGTAGCTGTGTGACTAAGCTCAGCGACCCTAGTGGCCGACACAAACACCTGGCCCATCTAGGAGTGGCACTGCAGTGTCAGGCAGGATGGCCCTTCCAAAAAACACTCCCCAAACAGCACATGACGCAAAGAAAAAAATAGGCGCAATGAGGTAGCTGTGTGAGTAAGCTCAGCGACCCTAGTGGCCGACACAAACACCTGGCCCATCTAGGAGTGGCACTGCAGTGTCACGCAGGATGGCCCTTCAAAAAAACACTCCCCAAACAGCACATGACGCAAAGAAAAAAAGAGGCGCAATGAGGTAGCTGTGTGACTAAGCTCAGCGACCCAAGTGGCCAACACAAACACCTGGCCCATCTAGGAGTGGCACTGCAGTGTCAGGCAGGATGGCCCTTCCAAAAAATACTCCCCAAACAGCACATGACGCAAAGAAAAAAAGAGGCGCAATGAGGTAGCTGTGTGAGTAAGCTAAGCGACCCTAGTGGCCGACACAAACACCTGGCCCATCTAGGAGTGGCACTGCAGTGTCAGGCAGGATGGCCCTTCCAAAAAACACTCCCCAAACAGCACATGACGCAAAGAAAAATGAAAGAAAAAAGAGGTGCAAGATGGAATTGTCCTTGGGCCCTCCCACCCACCCTTATGTTGTATAAACAGGACATGCACACTTTAACCAACCCATCATTTCAGTGACAGGGTCTGCCACACGACTGTGACTGAAATGACGGGTTGGTTTGGACCCCCACCAAAAAAGAAGCAATTAATCTCTCCTTGCACAAACTGGCTCTACAGAGGCAAGATGTCCACCTCATCATCATCCTCCGATTCATCACCGTGTACATCCCCTTCCTCACAGATTATCAATTCGTCCCCACTGACATCCACCATCACAGCTCCCTGTGTACTTTGTGGAGGCAATTGCTGCTGGTGAGGTGACTGTCTCCATGGAGGAATTGATTATAATTCATTTTAATGAACATCATCTTCTCCACATTTTCTGGAAGTAACCTCGTACGCCGATTGCTGACAAGGTGAGCGGCGGCACTAAACACTCTTTCGGAGTACACACTTGTGGGAGGGCAATTTAGGTAGAATAAAGCCAGTTTGTGCAAGGGCCTCCAAATTGCCTCTTTTTCCTGCCAGTATACGTACGGACTGTCTGACGTGCCTACTTGGATGCGGTCACTCATATAATCCTCCACCATTCTTTCAATGGGGAGAGAATCATATGCAGTGACAGTAGACGACATGTCCGTAATCGTTGGCAGGTCCTTCAGTCCGGACCAGATGTCAGCATCAGCAGTCGCTCCAGACTGCCCTGCATCACCGCCAGCGGGTGGGCTCGGAATTCTGAGCCTTTTCCTCGCACCCCCAGTTGCGGGAGAATGTGAAGGAGGAGATGTTGACAGGTCGCGTTCCGCTTGACTTGACAATTTTCTCACCAGCAGTTCTTTGAACCCCTTGTGTCTGCCGGAAAGAGAGATCCAAGGTAGGTTTTAAATCTAGGATCGAGCACGGTGGCCAAAATGTAGTGCTCTGATTTCAACAGATTGACCACCCGTGAATCCTTGTTAAGCGAATTAAGGGCTCCATCCACAAGTCCCACATGCCTAGCGGAATCGCTCTGTGTTAGCTCCTCCTTCAATGTCTCCAGCTTCTTCTGCAAAAGCCTGATGAGGGGAATGACCTGACTCAGGCTGGCAGTGTCTGAACTGACTTCACGTGTGGCAAGTTCAAAAGGTTGCAGAACCTTGCACAACGTTGAAGTCATTCTCCACTGCTCTTGAGACAGGTGCATTCCACCTCCTATATCGTGCTCAGTTGTATAGGCTTGAATGGCCTTTTGCTGCTCCTCCAACCTCTGAAGCATATAGAGGGTTGAATTCCACCTCGTTACCACTTCTTGCTTCAGATGATGGCAGGGCAGGTTCAGGCGTTTTTGGTGTTGCTCCAGTCTTCTGTACGTGGTGCCTGTACGCCAAAAATGTCCCGCAATTCTTCTGGCCACCGACAGCATCTCTTGCACGCCCCTCTCGTTTTTTAAATAATTCTGCACCACCAAATTCAAGGTATGTGCAAAACATGGGACGTGCTGGAATTTTCCCATATTTAATGCACACACAATATTGCTGGCGTTGTCCGATGCCACAAATCCACAGGAGAGTCCAATTGGGATAAGCCATTCTGCGATGATCTTCCTCAGTTGCCGTAAGAGGTTTTTAAGCTGTGTGCGTATTCTGGAAAGCGGTGATACAAAGCGTAGCCTGCCTAGGAAAGAGTTGGCGTTTGCGAGATGCTGCTACTGGTGCCGCCGCTGCTGTTCTTGCGGCGGGAGTCCATACATCTACCCAGTGGGCTGTCACAGTCATATAGTCCTGAGTCTGCCCTGCTCCACTTGTCCACATGTCCGTGGTTAAGTGGACATTGGGTACAACTGCATTTTTTAGGACACTGGTAAGTCTTTTTCTGAGGTCTGTGTACATTTTCGGTATCGCCTGCCTAGAGAAATGGAACCTAGATGGTATTTGGTACCGGGGACACAGTACCTCAAACAAGTCTATAGTTGGCTCTGCAGTAATGATGGATACCGGAACCACGTTTCTCACCGCCCAGGATGCCAAGGCCTCAGTTATCCGCTTTGCAGCAGGATGACTGCTGTGATATTTCATCTTCCTCGCAAAGGACTGTTGGACAGTCAATTGCTTGGTGGAAGTAGTAAAAGTGGTCTTACGACTTCCCCTCTGGGATGACCATCGACTCCCAGCAGCAACAACAGCAGCGCCAGCAGCAGTAGGCGTTACACGCAAGGATGCATCGGAGGAATCCCAGGCAGGAGAGGACTCGTCAGAATTGCCAGTGACATGGCCTGCAGGACTATTGGCATTCCTGGGGAAGGAGGAAATTGACACTGAGGGAGTTGGTGGGGTGGTTTGCGTGAGCTTGGTTACAAAAGGAAGGGATTTACTGGTCAGTGGACTGCTTCCGCTGTCGCCCAAAGTTTTTGAACTTGTCACTGACTTATGATGAATGCGCTGCAGGTGACGTATAAGGGAGGATGTTCCGAGGTGGTTAACGTCCTTACCCCTACTTATTACAGCTTGACAAAGGCAACACACGGCTTGACAAATGTTGTCCGCATTTCTGTTGAAATACTTCCACACCAAAGAGCTGATTTTTTTGGTATTTTCACCAGGCATGTCAATGGCCATATTCCTCCCACGGACAACAGGTGTCTCCCCGGGTGCCTGAATTAAACAAACCACCTCACCATCAGAATCCTCCTGGTCAATTTCCTCCCCAGCGCCAGCAACACCCATATCCTCCTCATCCTGGTGTACTTCAACACTGACATCTTCAATCTGACTATCAGGAACTGGACTGCGGGTGCTCCTTCCAGCACTTGCAGGGGGCATGCAAATGGTGGAAGGCGCATGCTCTTCACGTCCAGTGTTGGGAAGGTCAGGCATTGCAACCGACACAATTGGACTCTCCTTGTGGATTTGTGATTTCGAAAAACGCACAGTTCTTTGCTGTGCTTTTGCCAGCTTAAGTCTTTTCATTTTTCTAGCAAGAGGCTGAGTGCTTCCATCCTCATGTGAAGCTGAACCACTAGCCATGAACATAGGCCAGGGCCTCAGCCGTTCCTTGCCACTCCGTGTGGTAAATGGCATATTGGCAAGTTTACGCTTCTCCTCCGACGATTTTATTTTAGATTTTTGAGTCCTTTTTTTACTGATATTTGGTGTTTTGGATTTTACATGCTCTGTACTATGACATTGAGCATCGGCCTTGGCAGACGACGTTGATGGCATTTCATCGTCTCGGCCATGACTAGTGGCAGCAGCTTCAGCACGAGGTGGAAGTCGATCTTGATCTTTCCCTATTTTTGGAACCTCAACATTTTTGTTCTCCATATTTTAATAGGCACAACTAAAAGGCACCTCAGGTAAACAATGGAGATGGATGGATACTAGTATACTTATGGATGACGAGTGACTGCCGACACAGAGGTAGCTACAGCCGTGGACTACCGTACTGCGTCTGCTAGTATAGACTGGATGATAATGATATAAAAAATATATATATATCACTACTGCAGGACAGGTATATATTATATAATGACGGACCTGCTGGACACTGTCAGCAGCAGACTCCTAAACTACTAGTATGAAGAAGATAGAAAAAAAAACCCACCACAGGTAGGTATACAATTATGGACGAGCACTGCCGACACAGAGGTAGCTACAGCCGTGGACTACCGTACTGCATCTGCTAGTATAGACTGGATGATAAAGATATAAAAAATATATATATATCACTACTGCAGGACAGGTATATATTATATAATGACGGACCTGCTGGACACTGTCAGCAGCAGACTCCTAAACTACTAGTATGAAGAAGATAGAAAAAAAAACCCACCACAGGTAGGTATACAATTATGGACGAGCACTGCCGACACAGAGGTAGCTACAGCCGTGGACTACCGTACTGCGTCTGCTAGTATAGACTGGATGATAATGATATAAAAAATATATATATATCACTACTGCAGGACAGGTATATATTATATAATGACGGACCTGCTGGACACTGTCAGCAGCAGACTCCTAAACTACTAGTATGAAGAAGATAGAAAAAAAAAACCCACCACAGGTAGGTATACAATTATGGACGAGCACTGCCGACACAGAGGTAGCTACAGCCGTGGACTACCGTACTGCATCTGCTAGTATAGACTGGATGATAATGATATAAAAAATATATATATATCACTACTGCAGGACAGGTATATATTATATAATGACGGACCTGCTGGACACTGTCAGCAGCAGACTCCTAAACTACTAGTATGAAGAAGATAGAAAAAAAAAAAACACCACAGGTAGGTATACAATTATGGACGAGCACTGCCGACACAGAGGTAGCTACAGCCGTGGACTACCGTACTGCGTCTGCTAGTATAGACTGGATGATAATGATATAAAAAATATATATATATCACTACTGCAGGACAGGTATATATTATATAATGACGGACCTGCTGGACACTGTCAGCAGCAGACTCCTAAACTACTAGTATGAAGAAGATAGAAAAAAAAAACCCACCACAGGTAGGTATACAATTATGGACGAGCACTGCCGACACAGAGGTAGCTACAGCCGTGGACTACCGTACTGCGTCTGCTAGTATAGACTGGATGATAATGATATAAAAAAAATATATATATCACTACTGCAGGACAGGTATATATTATATAATGACGGACCTGCTGGACACTGTCAGCAGCAGACTCCTAAACTACTAGTATGAAGAAGATAGAAAAAAAAAAACCACCACAGGTAGGTATACAATTATGGACGAGCACTGCTGACACAGAGGTAGCTACAGCCGTGGACTACCGTACTGCGTCTGCTAGTATAGACTGGATGATAATGATATAAAAAATATATATATATATCACTACTGCAGGACAGGTATATATTATATAATGACGGACCTGCTGGACACTGTCAGCAGCAGACTCCTAAACTACTAGTATGAAGAAGATAGAAAAAAAAAAACCCACCACAGGTAGGTATACAATTATGGACGAGCACTGCTGACACAGAGGTAGCTACAGCCGTGGACTACCGTACTGCGTCTGCTAGTATAGACTGGATGATAATGATATAAAAAATATATATATATCACTACTGCAGGACAGGTATATATTATATAATGACGGACCTGCTGGACACTGTCAGCAGCAGACTCCTAAACTACTAGTATGAAGAAGATAGAAAAAAAAAACCCACCACAGGTAGGTATACAATTATGGACGAGCACTGCCGACACAGAGGTAGCTACAGCCGTGGACTACCGTACTGCGTCTGCTAGTATAGACTGGATGATAATGATATAAAAAATATATATATATCACTACTGCAGGTATATATTATAATATAATGAATGACGGACCTGCTGGACACTGTCTGTCAGCAGAATGCGTTTATAGAATAAAAAAAAAAAACACCACACGAGTGTTTAACTTTTTCAGGCAGACAATATACTGGTGGTCACTGGTCAGTCACACTGGCAGCAAAAGTGTGCACTGTTATGTACTCCTGCTATAACTGCTCCCCAGTCTCCCCCACAATTAAGCTGTGTGAGCAGTGAGCACTCAGCACAGTCAGATATACATAGATGATATTATCATGCAGCACACTGAGGCTGAGCACAGATATGGTATGTGACTGTGTATCGTTTTTTTTCAGGCAGAGAACGGATTTTAAATAATAAATAAAACTGGTGGTCACTAGTATAACTATCAGCAAAACTCTGCACTCTCTGAGTACTCCTAATGCTCCCCAAAATTACTAAAATTAAATTACTAGTAAATCAAGTGTCTCACTCTCTATCTAAACGGAGAGGACGCCAGCCACGTCCTCTCCCTATCAATCTCAATGCACGTGTGAAAATGGCGGCGACGCGCGGCTCCTTATATAGAATCCGAGTCTCGCGATAGAATACGAGCCTCGCGAGAATCCGACAGCGGGATGATGACGTTCGGGCGCGCTCGGGTTAGCCGAGCAAGGCGGGAAGATCCGAGTCTGCCTCGGACCCGTGTAAAAAGGCTGAAGTTCGGGGGGGTTCGGATTCCGAGGAACCGAACCCGCTCATCTCTAGTCTATACACCGTCAAAAACCATCATCCTTGTCCTGTACAAAGATAAAGCCTGCTCCGGCTGGGGAAGTAAAATGACGAATGAATCTCTTAGTCAGTTGCTCCTGTATGTAATATGACATTGCCTTAGTCTTGGGAACCGACAACGGTTAAATTCAGCCCTGATGCAGAATCTTTCCAGGCAAGTGATCGATGGCTCAATCCCAATCCCTGTGCGGTGGCAAAAAGTCGGCTCCTTTTTTGCAGAAAACATCAGAAAATGAAGCATACTGCGATGGAATTGCTGCTGAAACTGAAATATCAACTTTATTAAGGGGCTTAACAGAAGAAAGACAAGAGGAAAAGCACTATTGAATGTGAAACCTTTGGCAAAACTAAAAACGTTATCATCTCTTTATGTAAGGCTCCCACTTCAAGCCGGACTGGGAAAGTCTGGTGGGTAACAGAACCACTAGAAATTTGGCTTCCATCTACAGCGGTGATAGAAATGGAACGGTCCAACTTCACTACTGGGATTTGCAGCTGCGACACTATATCTGCCGATATGAAGTTCCCCGCTGCTCCAGTATCTAGAAGAGATATAAGTATTTGAGATTTGTGGGGAAGATCAAGCAGCACTTCAAACTGAGGTTCACACTGAGATGGAGACTGTCTCCTGGGCTGGTTAGGAGAGGGAGTTTACTGGATGAGCCGAACAAGCAGCTACCAAATGACTTGAAGCTCCACAATACAGGCAGAGATTCTCCCGGCGTCGACGCTGGCGTTCATCAACCGTAAGCCGTGTTCTATTAATTTGTATTGGTTCCTCTGGAGGATTTAAAGCTGGCGGGACAGTAGATGGAGGTTGATAGCGGAAATAGTCTCTCCGACTCTTCTCCGATTGTCTCTCCCAGTAACACAGATCATTTTTTGTACAAAGAGAGATTAAATCGTCCAATTTTGGCGGTAAAGGGGTGTACACATGGAGAGATCCCTGCTTAAAATCTAAGCAATCTGAATAGATTGCTTAGAACTTAAGCACGGATCTCTCCATGTGTAAGCCCCACAGCGATAGCGATGCGCGGCCCCACGCATCGCTATTGCCGGTGCTAGATTGGCCTGCATGCAGGCACAATCTAGCACATCGTTCATTTCACCGGCTGAGTGACATCAGCATCCCCTCGCTCAGCACACATCGTGCTGTGTGCTGAGCGGGGGGAGAGATGTGTGCTGAGCGTTCTGTGATAGATCGTTCATCACACATCTCTGCCCGTGTGTACTGCCCTATAGTTCTGCGTAACAAGATCATCTTTGAGATGTTCAGAGAGACCGTTCCAGAATGCTGATATCAATGCCTCCTCATTCCAGCATAATTCACTGGCGAGAGTTTGGAAGTGAATGATGTATCAGCCAATAGGCCGATTTCCCTGATGGAGCCTCATAATTTCGATGGTTGACGAGGTTGTCCTCCCTGGCTCAAAGATTTTCCGGAATGTGGGAAGAAACTTAGCATAGTCATTTAGGAGTGGATCTCCCTGCTCCCACAAGGGAGACACCCATTCCAGAGCGGCCCCAGAGAATAAAGACACCATGTAGGCAAATGAAAGGGCTGCAGCCTGAAGTGGACTTCACATTGATTGATAAATCCTTTACACATTTTGGAACTTCAATTGAATTTTGCTGGTGTAGGCAAACGAAGGGAAGACGGACTTGGCGACAGAGGTTGAGAGATTATCGGAGCAGCTGGAGCTTCCATGCGTTGCCCTGCGGCCACAGAGGTCAAAGAGGCTTGCATAGTTTCCTGACGGGCCAACAAGTCCTGAAGACATTGGGCTAACTGCTGTTTGGAGGTCTCCAAACCTTCCAAATGGCCAGCAATGTTTGGTAACAACTCCGCACCCGAATCTAGCCCACTAGTCGGATCCATGGGGCTAGTGCATTCTGTCAAGACTGAGGTTTGTGGTGAATCCGAGTTGTGAGATAAAAAGTCAGTGGTGCTTTTAAACAATAGCTGAGCTGGTCGTATAAAAGTCCTTTTCATAGATTTATTGATGAGAACAATAGCCAGGCACAACTGGAAAAGCCCCGAAGGTTGACAGGCAGGGGTGCTCGTGGTGTCATAAATACCGAGATCAAGTCTGTTACAGGAGTCCAGAGGGTGCAAGTGGTGTGGCAACGAGACGGAAGGCAGCAAACTATAGGTCTCACAGCAGGACGGAATCCGCTCTGAAAGTTGTATGATGACTGGGATGAGCTTTGAAGCACAGGACTGCAAAGGGACTAGGACACAGCTCCTTAGGGTAGACGGTGCACTAGCTCTTACTGCATGAGCAGAGGCCAGCAAAATACCCCCTGATGCCTCCTGATTGGCCAGTGGCAGCAGCAGCAGTAGTCAGACGGTTGGAGCAAACAAGTCACCTGAGGAAAATCCAAAATGAAGGCAGTGGCACTTCCGGTTTTCAAACAGACCCTTAGCCCAGATCCAAGATGGCGGCCATGGCATTTCTGGTTTTCAAAACAGACCCCCTACTGAGTCCAGAGACCCCTGCTAGCCACTCTTGCCCATCACCAGTACCCCATGCCTCTCCCAGATGGCCCCCACCAGAGCACGCAAACCGGTAAGTCCAGACACGGGAGCATCCCTGCAGCCCGGACCGTGATAGTGTACAGCACATTTAAATAAATAGGTAACAGTTTCTGACAAATTCACATCTGTGTGTTGTTATTCTAATTATGGTGTTTATCAGGTTTACAGATGCATACTCAGGTCAATCCTCTGCCGATAGGAGGTTATGGAGACACATACAACATTAGATAGCAGAATACAATCCAGCTTAAATAGCACAGAGGTTAAGGCACAGGCCCTGTAATACAGAGGTCCTGAGTCAAACTACCAGTAAAACCCCAAACAGTACCACCACCAAACAAACTATTAAGAACTAGAATTTCTCATGGACGAATGGGGTCACATCGTTCCTCATAGAGTATTTGTATGGATACAATTAAACTGTTTATCTTGGTAAATCATTGTTTGTTTTTTTTCAGTGTTAATATACATGAGAGATAACAAAAATATTGACTTTAGTAATGTCTTCAGCTTTGCAAAGTTACAAAAGCAGCATGTAGTATTGTCAGCCAAAACTAGAAAAGCAAAACACAAAAAGTAGTGAAACAAGTATGAAAAAAATATATATATCGTGCCACTTCTATTGAACATTGTGTTTACATACTGAAGCCAAGTTGTAGTGGGTGTATTGTTTTTCAAGTTACATTTGTAGGAGATTGTGCTACTGTACATTCTGTAATACCCACATAACAAGCACGCTGACTGCCAACTACAATACAGGGGAGGAGGAAGTGGGTTGAAGGGATAATGAGACAGTGTCATCTTTAACAATAGGCTGCAATATTAAGTCTTGTTTTCCAAGTGTCTTCAAAGAAGGTAATGGTGATAATCTTTATTGATAAAGCAGATATACATAAATAAACAGGAGGCAGTCAATTTACCGGCTGTCGGGATCCCGGCTGTCAGGATTCCGACACCCAGTGAAATAGTGTCGGTCAGAATACCGACCACCATCTGGAATCTCCACTTGGGTGGTGGTCCACGCCACCACCCGAGGGAGTATATAGCCCTGTGGCAACCAAGCGTATCGAGTCCGCAAGGGCATGCACTTCGCTCACCACCGGTATCCCGGCTGCTGGGATCCCAGCGTCGGTCTCCTGACCGCTGGGGTATCATACTGATTCCAAATAAACAATATACTGTACCTGTAAAGGCTGATGTACAATATACTGTACCTGATGGGGCCCATTACAATGATTGTTTATGCTGTTTTGAGACATTCAGTAAAGATAAATCAAATTTACAGTGTTCCGGGTCCTATGTTACAAAGGGTACTGTAGCTACCATGCCGATGCCGGAATCCCGAGCGCTCAAAATGCCAGCAGTCAGAATGCTTACCCAAACGGTCTATTCCCACTGAGCCAGCAAGGTCGGTATGTTGACCGCCGGGATCCCGGCAGTCGGCAACAAGTGCCCAACCCATTCACGTATCGTATGTTAGGGACTGCAGGTAACTGCTATGCGTGATGTATTTTGGTGCTTATTGCGGGTGCTGGGTTGCTGGAATCTCTGTCTTTTCCTTCTGAAGTCTGTATTGTGATCACGTTATCATTATCATGTGGGAGATTGTGCTTTACCTGATTGATGCGCACTGGTGCCAGCTGTCTTGTATAGCCACTTGTTTCTGACAGATCTTGCCTGTTACATCATGGACATACTGATGTTTCCATGCTTCTGCCATTTTGCTGTTCAGTGTCTAGTCTGCTGCCAATTAATTGATTCTAACTTGTTACCTTCAGTATGACTTATTGCTTCCTGGACCAAATCTTTTTCTGTTGCCTCTTCTGCGCTGCCATTGGCTCCATTCACCCTTTTGTGCACTTCCTCATACTACGCACCTATACAACAGAGTGCCACTTACCAACCATCCTACATGCTATTCTGCTGCCAGTGTGTCCTAGTAGCTTAATAATATAGCTTGCTCGGCATTACCTTGCTTACAATACCACTTTTCCCCTAATTTGGTTTTGCCTACTTCTACAAACTGCTCAACCATCACAAATAACCTCTTTAAACTGCTACATTATTTTACTCCAAGCACAGACAGTGCAGCACAACATGCATCTTACTGACTGGGTGCATTACACTGTTGCCTACTGAGATTCTCACTATTCTAAACTGCCACAAATAGTACTGGCTGAGTACTGCATTCATCTTATTCAAGAGTAACTGGCAGGGCTGCCATCGGAAATTGTGGGGCCCGGGACTGACAAAATGGGCAGGGCCCCACGGGGGTTAGGCGGGACGCAGAGTTGGGCGGAGCTGTGAATAGATGGTAACAGAGAGGATGACGGGGCGGGGGTGATAGGGAGAGTTAGAGGGTGACAGGGAGAGTTAGAGGGTGACAGGAAGAGGGTGACTGGGAGTGGGTGATAGGGAGAAATAGAGAGGGAGAGGCTGAGGGTGATACAGTAGTAATTACAATTTAGTTACCTGGGCTTGGCAGAGCTGCAGCAGAAGCACAGCACCAGTCACGCAAGGAAAAGAGGAGAACCCGAGAGGAGAGAGCGGCTCCTCCTCCCCCCTGAGCTTCACAGCAGTAGCGGCTTTGGGTTCGGGTAGCAGCGGTGTGGGTAGCACCAGGTTGCCAGTGTTACAGCTAGTACACCGGCGGCAGCAGGCAGAAGCCATGTAGAGACAAGGACAGTGGTATTTCAAATGTGACACTGGCCGCGGCCCGCAAGCCAATCGGAGCTTGCGGACAGGCAGCCAATTGGCTGCCGGTCCGCCAGCTCCGATTGGCTCGCGGCCGGTGGCACATTTAAATTGCCGCTGTCCTTGTTCCTACATGGCTGCTGCTTGCTGCCGCCGGTGCACTAGCTGTAACACTGGCAACCTGGCGCTACCCAGATCGCTGCCACCCGGGCCCCCTTTATGGCTGGGACTGATACTGAAGTACCCGCAGTACCCCCTTGATGGCAGGCATGGTCACTGGGGCCCATACGCACCTCTTTATGGAGCACATTTTGCTTTTCTTTGCACTGTGCATGCTTCAGAACCAAGTGTATGCAAGTATGCAAGTAAAGGGCAATCAGAGTCATATGAAATTCAGTCGCTCCTCCACTTGGGACTGAGTAGGCAGAACTGGGCTGTAAGAGGGTCTTCTCACGCAGGCAGTATTTAGTGAGGGTGTGACAACATAACTAAAGCCTATGCTATGTTAGAAGTGCAAATGCCCAATTGGAAGTGTGCCCCGATGATGAGGATAATAAATGTACTTAACTATGTATTTTAGTCACAACTATATGTACAGATCTGCATACAGTTCTGTCTGAACTGCGTCCAATTTTTATGTGCTTCTCCTGTGGCCCACTACATTCTGCATACAGGAACTATCTGTGTACTATTGGTGCATCATCTGTCATGGTACCATATAGTGCTACTTTCCAGTGAGTCTGACCTTTTTAGTATTTGAGCCAACAATGGGCTTGTTTATTATCACTACTTCAGAATAAGGTGCCTATTTATCATTTAATATTTGTGGAAACCTTCGAATGTATCTACAGGGGACCGCAGTAGATATCCCCCTTGATGGCAGCTTTCATTGCATCCCCCTTCACGGCAATTTTCAATTGAGGCTATAAAAGGCCTAGTTGAGTGTGGCTCACAAGCCAGCCCTGTATAGATGTTCCCCTCTGGGAGGTGAGTACATTTCATTGCAAGTGTCTGTAGTCCAACTCCTTTATATTGGTGCCTTTTATTTTGGAAATTAGATTTAAACATTTGTCCGCAGACGAGAATATGTGCAAGAATAGACACATTTAGCTAGGCAGAGGAATATACGAGGCATACACAGAGATCTAATTTACACATGCACATTGGCATAAGGATGTACATATATTCCTACTGACAAAGTGATGTACACATGCACCAGCAGACAAAGCAATGTGCACACAAGCTTACAGACAAATGTAAATGCTGTATACATGAGCAAACAGACAAAGGGACATACACATGAGCCTACACAAAGGGGAATGTACAGAGTCTACAGACAGAGAGATGTACACATGACCATTAAGAGGGATGTTCACACAGGTCTGCAGACAAATGGATGGATACACAAGCCTACAGGCAAAGGGATATACAGACAAGCCTACAGACAGAGGGATGTACAGACAAGCCTACAGACAGAGGGATGTACAGACAAGCCTACAGGCAGAGGGATGTACAGACAAGCCTACAGACAGAGGGATGTACAGACAAGCCTACAGACAGAGGGATGTACAGACAAGCCTACAGGCAAAGGGATGTACAGACAAGCCTACAGACAGAGGGATGTACAGACAAGCCTACAGACAGAGGGATGTACAGACAAGCCTACAGACAGAGGGATGTACAGACAAGCCTACAGACAGAGGGATGTACAGACAAGCCTACAGGCAGAGGGATGTACAGACAAGCCTACAGGCAGAGGGATGTACAGACAAGCCTACAGGCAGAGGGATGTAAAGACAAGCCTACAGACAGAGGGATGTACAGACAAGCCTACAGACAGAGGGATGTACAGACAAGCCTACAGACAGAGGGATGTACAGACAAGCCTACAGGCAGAGGGATGTACA
The DNA here is from genome assembly GCF_028390025.1 of Pseudophryne corroboree. Lineage (NCBI taxonomy): Eukaryota > Metazoa > Chordata > Amphibia > Anura > Myobatrachidae > Pseudophryne > Pseudophryne corroboree. Next base: position 205,228,950 of record NC_086453.1, on the reverse strand, counting down.
TACAAGCCTATAGACAGAGGGATGTACAGACAAGCCTACAGACAGAGGGATGTACAGACAAGCCTACAGACAGAGGGATGTACAGACAAGCTTACAGACAGAGGGATGTACAGACAAGCCTACAGGCAAAGGGATGTACAGACAAGCCTACAGACAGAGGGATGTACAGACAAGCCTACAGACAGAGGGATGTACAGACAAGCCTACAGACAGAGGGATGTACAGACAAGCCTACAGACAGAGGGATGTACAGACAAGCCTACAGGCAGAGGGATGTACAGACAAGCCTACAGGCAGAGGGATGTACAGACAAGCCTACAGGCAGAGGGATGTAAAGACAAGCCTACAGGCAGAGGGATGTAAAGACAAGCCTACAGGCAGAGGGATGTAAAGACAAGCCTATAGACAGAGGGATGTACAGACAAGCCTACAGACACAGGGATGTACAGACAAGCCTACAGACAGAGGGATGTACAGACAAGCCTACAGGCAGAGGGATGTACAGACAAGCCTACAGACAGAGGGATGTACAGACAAGCCTACAGACAGAGGGATGTACAGACAAGCCTACAGACAGAGGGATGTACAGACAAGCTTACAGACAGAGGGATGTACAGACAAGCCTACAGACAGAGGGATGTACAGACAAGCCTACAGACAGAGGGATGTACAGACAAGCCTACAGGCAGAGGGATGTACAGACAAGCCTACAGACAGAGGGTTGTACAGACAAGCCTACAGACAGAGGGTTGTACAGACAAGCCTACAGAAAGAGGGATGTACAGACAAGCCTATAGACAGAGGGATGTACAGACAAGCCTACAGACAGAGGGATGTACAGACAATCCTACAGACAGAGGGATGTACGGACAAGCCTACAGACAAGGGATGTACGGACAAGCCTACAGACAGAGGGATGTACGGACAAGCCTACAGACAGAGGGATGTACAGACAAGCCTACAGACAGAGGGATGTACAGACAAGCCTACAGACAGAGGGATGTACAGACAAGCCTACAGACAGAGGGATGTACAGACAAGCCTACAGACAGAGGGATGTACAGACAAGCCTACAGACGGAGGGATGTACAGACAAGCCTACAGACAGAGGGATGTACAGACAAGGCCTATAGACAGAGGGATGTACAGACAAGCCTATAGACAGAGGGATGTACAGACAAGCCTACAGACAGAGGGATGTACAGACAAGCCTACAGACAGAGGGATGTACAGACAAGCCTATAGACAGAGGGATGTACAGACAAGCCTATAGACAGAGGGATGTACAGACAAGCGCAATACAATGATATACTGTATGTGTGTGTGTGTGTGTGTGTGTGTGTGTGTGTATGTGTGTGTGTGTGTATGTGTATGTGTGTGTGTACACATTGGGGGTGATTCCGAGTTGTTCGCTCGTTATTTTTTTTTCGCTACGGAGCGATTAGTCACAAACTGCGCATGCGCAATGTACGCAGTGCGCCTGCGCCAAGTAAATTAGCACAAAAGTTTGGTAATTTACTCACGGCGTAACAAAGTTTTTTCATCGCTCTGCTGATCGTAGTGTGATTGACAGGAAGTGGGTGTTTCTGGGCGGAAACTGGCCGTTTTATGGGAGTGTGCGGAAAAACGCAGGCGTTAGAGTTGCAAAACGCAGGAGTGGCTGGAGAAAATAAGATTTTACTCACCGGTAAATCTATTTCTCGTAGTCCGTAGTGGATGCTGGGACTCCGTAAGGACCATGGGGAATAGCGGCTCCGCAGGAGACTGGGCACAACTAAGAAAGCTTTAGGACTAACTGGTGTGCACTGGCCCCTCCCACTATAACCCTCCTCCAGACCTCAGTTAGGATACTGTGCCCGGAAGAGCTGACACAATAAGGAAGGATTTTGAATCCCGGGTAAGACTCATACCAGCCACACCAATCACACCGTATAACTCGTGATATTATACCCAGTTAACAGTATGAACATAACAGAGCCTCTCAACAGATGGCTCAACAATAACCCTTTAGTTAACAATAACTATATACAAGTATTGCAGACAGTCCGCACTTGGGACGGGCGCCCAGCATCCACTACGGACTACGAGAAATAGATTTACCGGTGAGTAAAATCTTATTTTCTCTGACGTCCTAAGTGGATGCTGGGACTCCGTAAGAACCATGGGGATTATACCAAAGCTCCCAAATGGGCGGGAGAGTGCGGAATGAGAGAACTCAAGGTCCTCCTCAGCCAGGGTATCAAATTTGTAGAATTTTGCAAACGTGTTTGCCCCTGACCAAGTAGCAGCTCAGCAAAGTTGTAAAGCCGAGACCCCTCGGGCAGCTGCCCAAGAAGAGCCCACTTTCCTCGTGGAATGGGCTTTTACAGATTTAGGCTGCGGCAGGCAAGCCGCATAATGCGCAAGCTGAATTGTGCTACAAATCCAGCGAGCAATAGTCTGCTTCGAAGCAGGAGCACCCAGTTTGTTGGGTGCATACAGGATAAATAGCGAGTCAGTCTTCCTGACTCCAGCCGTCCTGGAAACATAAATTTTTAAGGCCCTGACTACGTCCAGTAACTTGGAGTCCTCCAAGTCCCTAGTAGCCGCAGGCACAACAATAGGTTGGTTCAAGTGAAAAGCTGATACCACCTTAGGGAGAAACTGGGGACGAGTCCTCAATTCTGCCCTATCCATATGGAAAATCGAATAGGGGCTTTTACACGACAAAGCTGCCAATTCTGACACTCGCCTAGCCGAAGCCAAGGCCAAAAGCATGACCACTTTCCACGTGAGATATTTTAAATCCACGGTTTTAAGTGGCTCAAACCAATGTGACTTCAGGAAACCCAACACCACGTTGAGGTCCCACGGTGCCACTGGAGGCACAAAAGGAGGCTGAATATGCAGCACTCCCTTAACAAATGTCTGAACTTCAGGCAGTGAAGCCAGTTCTTTTTGGAAGAAAATCGACAGATCCGAAATCTGGACCTTAATGGAACCCAGTTTTAGGCCCATAGTCACCCCTGACTGTAGGAAGTGCAGAAATCGACCCAGCTGAAATTCCTCCGTTGGGGCCTTCCTGGCCTCACACCACGCAACATATTTTCGCCATATGCGGTGATAATGTTGTACGGTTACATCTTTTGTAGCTTTAATGAGCGTAGGAATGACTTCCTCCGGAATACCTTTTTCTTTTAGGATCCGGTGTTCAACCGCCATGCCGTCAACGCAGCCGCTGTAAGTCTTGGAACAGACAGGGCCCCTGCAGCAGCAGGTCCTGTCTGAGCGGCAGAGGACATGGGTCCTCTGAGATCAATTCTTGAAGTTCCGGGTACCAAGCTCTTCTTGGCCAATCCGGAACAATGAGTATAGTTCTTACTCCTCTTTTCCTTATTATCCTCAGTAACTTGGGTATGAGAGGAAGAGGGGGGAACACATAAACTGACCGGTACACCCACGGTGTCACTAGAGCGTCTACAGCTATCGCCTGAGGGTCCCTTGACCTGGCGCAATATTTTTCTAGCTTTTTGTTTAGGCGGGACGCCATCATGTCCACCTGTGGCCTTTCCCAACGGTTTACAATCAGTTGGAAGACTTCTGGATGAAGTCCCCACTCTCCCGGGTGGAGGTCGTGCCTGCTGAGGAAGTCTGCTTCCCAGTTGTCCACTCCCGGAATGAACACTGCTGACAGTGCTAACACGTGACTTTCCGCCCATCGGAGAATCCTTGTGGCTTCTGCCATCGCCGTCCTGCTTCTTGTGCCACCCTGTCGGTTTACATGGGCGACTGCCGTGATGTTGTCTGACTGGATCAGAACCGGTTGGTTTTGAAGCAGGGGTTTTGCCTGACTTAGGGCATTGTAAATGGCCCTCAGTTCCAGAACATTTATGTGTAGGGAAGTCTCCTGACTTGACCAAAGTCCTTGGAAGTTTCTTCCCTGTGTGACTGCCCCCTAACCTCGAAGGCTGGCGTCCGTGGTCACCAGGACCCAGTCCTGTATGCCGAATCTGCGGCCCTCTTGAAGATGAGCACTTTGCAGCCACCACAGCAGAGATACCTTGGTCCTTGGAGACAGGGTTATCAACCGATGCATCTGAAGATGCGATCCGGACCACTTGTCCAACAGGTCCCACTGAAAAGTTCTGGCATGGAACCTGCCGAATGGAATTGCTTCGTAGGAAGCTACCATCTTTCCCAGGACTCGCGTGCAGTGATGCACCGACACCTGTTTTGGTTTCAGGAGGCCTCTGACTAGAGATGGCAGCTCCTTGGCTTTCTCCTCCGGGAGAAACACCTTTTTCTGGACTGTGTCCAGAATCATCCCCAGGAACAGTAGACGTGTCGCGGGAACCAGCTGTGACTTTGGAATATTTAGAATCCAACCGTGCTGGTGTAGCACCTCCTGAGATAGTGCTACGCCGACCAACAACTGCTCCCTGGACCTCGCCTTTATCAGGAGATCGTCCAAGTATGGGATAATTAAAACTCCCTTTTTTCGAAGGAGTATCATCATTTCGGCCATTACCTTGGTAAATACCCTCGGTGCCGTGGACAGGCCGAACGGCAACGTCTGGAATTGGTAATGACAATCCTGTACCAGGGCCGGTTCCAGGGCTTCTGGCGCCCCGGGCGGCATTGGGGGCGTGGCTTCATACAGGGGGCGTGGTCATTTACGCCCCCTGTACAGACTGGAATGATGCGCGGTGCGCGATGACGTCATCGCGCACCGCACATCAAAGGTCCTTTCAACGAAGAGAAACTAGACGCGTAGTGTCTAGTTCCCTTCGTGGAGAGGACCTTGGCCGTGCGGTGCGCGATGACGTCATCGCGCACCGCACAGTAAAGGACCTCTCCACAAAGGGAAACTAGACGCGTACGCGTCTAGTTTCCGCGGCCAGCGGCAGCAGGGCGACAGCGGGGGCCGGGGGGCACACACTGCAGCAGCGGATCTTGCCCTGGTGCGGCGCCCTCCGGAAGGCGCCCTGCGCCCTCCGGAAGGCGGCGCCCCGGGCAAAAGTACTGCTTGCCCGTGGCAAGATCCGCTACTGTCCTGTACCACAAATCTGAGGTACTCCTGGTGAGGATGGTAAATGGGGACATGCAGGTAAGCATCCTTGATGTCCAGTGATACCTTGTAATCCCCCTCGTCCAGGCTTGCAATAACCGCCCTGAGCGATTCCATCTTGAACTTGAATTTTTTTATATATGTGTTCAAGGATTTCAAATTTAAGTCCGGTTTCGGTACCACAAACATTGTGGAATAGTAACCCCGTCCTTGTTGAAGTAGGGGCACCTTGACTATCACCTGCTGGGAAAACAGCTTGTGAATTGCCTCTATCACAGCCTCCCTGCCTGAGGGAGTTGTTGGCAAGGCAGATTTGAGGAAACGGCGGGGGGGAAATGTCTCGAATTCCAGCCTGTACCCCTGAGATACCACTTGAAGGATCCAGGGATCTACTTGTGAGCAAGCCCACTGATTGCTGAAGTTTTTGAGACGGGCCCCCACCGTACCTGGCTCCGCCTGTTGAGCCCCAGCGTCATGCGGCGGACTTAGAAGAAGAAGCGGGGGAAGACTTTTGTTCCTGGGAACTGGCTGTATGCTGCAGCTTTTTTCCCCTACCTCTGCCTCTGGGCAGAAAGGACGCGCCTCTACCCCGCCTGCTCTTTTGGGGACGAAAGGACTGTACCTGATAATACGGTGCTTTCTTTGGTTGTGCGGGGACATGTGGTAAAAATGCTGACTTCCCAGCCGTTTCTGTGGACACTAGGTCTGAAAGTCCATCCCCGAACAACTCCTCACCCTTATAAGGCAAAACTTCCATGTGCCTTTTAGAATCTGCATCCCCTGTCCACTGCCGAGTCCATAACCCTCTCCTGGCAGAAATGGACAGTGCACTTATTTTAGATGCCAGCCGGCAAATATCCCTCTGTGCATCTCTCATGTATAAGACAGCGTCTTTAATATGCTCTATGTTTAGCAATATAGTGTCCCTGTCTAGGGTGTCAATGTTTTCTGACAGGGAATCTGACCACGCAGCTGCAGCACTGCACATCCATGCTGAAGCAATAGCTGGTCTCAGTATAATACCAGTGTGTGTATATATAGCCTTCAGGAGAGCCTCCTGCTTTCTATCAGCAGGTTCCTTTAGGGCGGCCGTATCCGGAACGGTAGTGCCACCTTTTTTGATAAGCGTGTGAGCGCTTTATCCACCCTAGGGGGTGTTTCCCAACGTGACCTATCCTCTGGCGGGAAAGGGTACGCCATTAGTAACTTTTTAGAAATTACCAATGTTTTATCTGGGCAAGCCCCGCTACTTCACACACTTCATTTAATTCTTTAGAAGGGGGAAAAACTACTGGTAGTTTTTTCTCTCCAAATATAATACCCTTTTTTGTGGTACCTGGGGTCACATCAGAAATGTGTAAAACATTTTTCATTGCCTCAATCATGTAACGAGTGGCCCTATTGGACATTACATTAGTCTCTTCGTCGTCGACACTGGTATCAGTATCCGTGTCGACATCTGTGTCTGCCATCTGAGGTAGCGGGCGTTTTAGAGCCCCTGATGGCCTTTGAGACGTCTGGGCAGGCACGAGCTGCGAAGCCGGCTGTCCCGCATTTGGCATGTCATCAAATTTTTTATGTAAGGAGTCGACACTTTCACGTAATTCCTTCCACAAGTCCATCCACTCAGGTGTCTGCCCCGCAGGGGGTGACAACACATTTATAGGCATCTGCTCCCCCTCCACATAAGCCTCCTCATCAAACATGTCGACACAGCCGTACTGACACACCGCACACACACAGGGAATGCTCTGACAGGAGACAGGACCCCACAAAGCCCTTTGGGGAGACAGAGAGAGAGTATGCCAGCACACACCAGAGCGCTATATAATACAGGGATTAACTAAATTATATCCCCTTATAGCTGCTATATATGTATATTGCGCATAAATTTAGTGCCCCCCCTCTCTTTTTTACCCTTCTGTAGTGTAGACTGCAGGGGAGAGCCAGGGAGCTTCCTTCCAGCGGAGCTGTGAGGGAGAAATGGCGCCAATGTGCTGAGGGAGATAGCTCCGCCCACTTTTTCGTGGACTTCTCCCGCTTTTTTCAGGAATTCTGGCAGGGGTAATTTATCACATATATAGCCTCTGGGGCTATATATTGTGATGATTTTGCCATGCAAGGTGTTTATATAGCTGCTCAGGGCGCCCCCCCCCCCAGCGCCCTGCACCCATCAGTGACCGCAGTGTGAGGTGTGCATGAGGAGCAATGGCGCACAGCTGCAGTGCTGTGCGCTACCTTGTTGAAGACAGGAGTCTTCTGCCGCCGATTTTCCGGATCACTTCTTGCTTCTGGCTCTGTAAGGGGGCCGGCGGCGCGGCTCCGGGACTGAACATCAAGGCCGGTTCCATGCGGTCGATCCCTCTGGAGCTAATGGTGTCCAGTAGCCTAAGAAGCCCAAGCTACCACCAGTTAGGTAGATTCGCTTCTTCTCCCCTTAGTCCCTCGCTGCAGTGAGTCTGTTGCCAGCAGATCTTACTGTAAAATAAAAAACCTAAAATATACTTTCTCTCTAGGAGCTCAGGAGAGCCCCTAGTGTGCATCCAGCTCAGCCGGGCACAAGATTCTAACTGAGGTCTGGAGGAGGGTCATAGTGGGAGGAGCCAGTGCACACCAGTTAGTCCTAAAGCTTTCTTAGTTGTGCCCAGTCTCCTGCGGAGCCGCTATTCCCCATGGTCCTTACGGAGTCCCAGCATCCACTTAGGACGTCAGAGAAACAAGGGAGTGGTTGGGCAAACGCTGGGTGTGTTTGTGACGTCAAACCAGGAACGAAAAGGACTGAGCTGGTCGCAATGGCTGAGTGGTCTGGAGCTACTCAGAAACTGCGGGGTAATCGTTACGAGAAAATTAGCGAACCCTTCGTTAGCAATTCTGCTAAGCTAAGATACACTCCCAGTAGGCGTAGGCTTAGCGTGTGCAATGCTGCTAAAAGCAGCTAACGAGCGAACAACTCGGAATCACCCCCATTGTCCATAGCACAGGAGTATACATGAGGATAGAAACATGTATGTATAGGCAGAGGGATATACAAAGGTACAGTATATAATACAAACATGCTCACAGGACAGGGATATATACTAGAGATGAGCGGGTTCGGTTCCTCGGAAACCGAACCCGCCCGAACTTCATGTTTTTTTACACGGGTCCGAGCGACTCGGATCTTCCCGCCTTGCTCGGTTAACCCGAGCGCGCCCGAACGTCATCATCCCGCTGTCGGATTCTCGCGAGGCTCGGATTCTATCGCGAGACTCGGATTCTATATAAGGAGCCGCGCGTCGCCGCCATTTTCACACGTGCATTGAGATTCATAGGGAGAGGACGTGGCTGGCGTCCTCTCCGTTTATAGAGAAGAGAAGAAGAGAGTGAGACTAGAGTAGAGAGAGACACAGCAGTAATTTTGTGGAGCATTAGGAGGAGTACTACTACTTGCTGAAGTGATAGTTAGATAGATAGTGTGACTGTATAATGTATATCTGACTTGTGGGGGAGACACTGACAGTGGGGAGCAGTTAGAGTCTGAGAGCAGGACTCAGGAGTACTACATATAACGTACAGTGCACACTTTTGCTGCCAGAGTGCCACACTGCCATTGTGACCACACTGACCACCAGTATAATATATATTGTGATTGTCTGCTTAGGAGTACTACTTGCAAGTTGCTGATAGTGTGACCAGTGACCTGACCACCAGTTTAATAATCACCACCAGTTTAATATATATATATATATAATTGTATATAATATATATATAATATTGTATACCACCTTCCCGTGTTTTTTTTTTTTTTCTTTCTTCTTCTTTATACATACTACTATAGTAGCTTACTGTAGCAGTCTGCGGTGCTGCTGAGCTGACAGTGTCCAGCAGGTCCGTCATCAGTCATTACATAATAAATATATATACCTGTCCGGCTGCAGTACTAGTGATATTATATATATATATATATATATATATATATATTAATTTCATCTCATTATCATCCAGTCTATATTAGCAGCAGACACAGTACGGTAGTCCACGGCTGTAGCTACCTCTGTGTCGGCAGTCGCTGGTCCATCCATAATTGTATACCACCTACCCGTGTTTTTTTTTTTTCTTTCTTCTTCTTTATACATACTACTATAGTAGCTTACTGTAGCAGTCTGCGGTGCTGCTGAGCTGACAGTGTCCAGCAGGTCCGTCATCAGTCATTACATAATAAATATATATACCTGTCCGGCTGCAGTACTAGTGATATTATATATATATATATATATATATATATATATTAATTTCATCTCATTATCATCCAGTCTATATTAGCAGCAGACACAGTACGGTAGTCCACGGCTGTAGCTACCTCTGTGTCGGCAGTCGCTGGTCCATCCATAATTGTATACCACCTACCCGTGTTTTTTTTTATCTTTCTTCTTCTTTATACATACTACTATAGTAGCTTACTGTAGCAGTCTGCGGTGCTGCTGAGCTGACAGTGTCCAGCAGGTCCGTCATCAGTCATTACATAATAAATATATATACCTGTCCGGCTGCAGTACTAGTGATATTATATATATATATATATATATATATATATATATATTAATTTCATCTCATTATCATCCAGTCTATATTAGCAGCAGACACAGTACGGTAGTCCACGGCTGTAGCTACCTCTGTGTCGGCAGTCGCTGGTCCATCCATAATTGTATACCACCTACCCGTGTTTTTTTTTTTTTCTTTCTTCTTCTTTATACATACTACTATAGTAGCTTACTGTAGCAGTCTGCGGTGCTGCTGAGCTGACAGTGTCCAGCAGGTCCGTCATCAGTCATTACATAATAAATATATATACCTGTCCGGCTGCAGTACTAATGATATTATATATATATATATTAATTTCATCTCATTATCATCCAGTCTATATTAGCAGCAGACACAGTACAGTAGTCCACGGCTGTAGCTACCTCTGTGTCGGCAGTCGCTGGTCCATCCATAATTGTATACCACCTACCCGTGTTTTTTTTTTTTCTTTCTTCTTCTTTATACATACTACTATAGTAGCTTACTGTAGCAGTCTGCGGTGCTGCTGAGCTGACAGTGTCCAGCAGGTCCGTCATCAGTCATTACATAATAAATATATATACCTGTCCGGCTGCAGTACTAGTGATATTATATATATATATATATATATATATATATATATTAATTTCATCTCATTATCATCCAGTCTATATTAGCAGCAGACACAGTACGGTAGTCCACGGCTGTAGCTACCTCTGTGTCGGCAGTTGCTGGTCCATCCATAATTGTATACCACCTACCCGTGTTTTTTTTTTCTTCTTCTTCTTTATACATACTACTATAGTAGCTTACTGTAGCAGTCTGCGGTGCTGCTGAGCTGACAGTGTCCAGCAGGTCCGTCATCAGTCATTACATAATAAATATATATACCTGTCCGGCTGCAGTACTAGTGATATTATATATATATATATATATATTAATTTCATCTCATTATCATCCAGTCTATATTAGCAGCAGACACAGTACGGTAGTCCATGGCTGTAGCTACCTCTGTGTCGGCAGTCGCTGATCCATCCATAATTGTATACCACCTACCCGTGTTTTTTTTTTTTTTTCTTTCTTCTTGATACATACTACTATAGTAGCTTACTGTAGCAGTCTGCGGTGCTGCTGAGCTGACAGTGTCCAGCAGGTCCGTCATCAGTCATTACATAATAAATATATATACCTGTCCGGCTGCAGTACTAGTGATATTATATATATATATATATTAATTTCATCTCATTATCATCCAGTCTATATTAGCAGCAGACACAGTACGGTAGTCCACGGCTGTAGCTACCTCTGTGTCGGCAGTCGCTGGTCCATCCATAATTGTATACCACCTACCCGTGTTTTTTTTTTTTTTTCTTTCTTCTTGATACATACTACTATAGTAGCTTACTGTAGCAGTCTGCGGTGCTGCTGAGCTGACAGTGTCCAGCAGGTCCGTCATCAGTCATTACATAATAAATATATACCTGTCCGGCTGCAGTACCAGTAATATTATATATATATATATATATATATATATATATTAATTAATTTCATCTCATTATCATCCAGTCTATATTAGCAGCAGACACAGTACGGTAGTCCACGGCTGTAGCTACCTCTGTGTCGGCAGTCGCTGGTCCATCCATAATTGTATACCACCTACCCGTGTTTTTTTTTTTCTTTCTTCTTCTTTATACATACTACTATAGTAGCTTACTGTAGCAGTCTGCGGTGCTGCTGAGCTGACAGTGTCCAGCAGGTCCGTCATCAGTCATTACATAATAAATATATATACCTGTCCGGCTGCAGTACTAGTGATATTATATATATATATATATATATATATATATTAATTTCATCTCATTATCATCCAGTCTATATTAGCAGCAGACACAGTACGGTAGTCCACGGCTGTAGCTACCTCTGTGTCGGCAGTCGCTGGTCCATCCATAATTGTATACCACCTACCCGTGTTTTTTCTTTTTCTTTCTTCTTGATACATACTACTATAGTAGCTTACTGTAGCAGTCTGCGGTGCTGCTGAGCTGACAGTGTCCAGCAGGTCCGTCATCAGTCATTACATAATAAATATATATACCTGTCCGGCTGCAGTACTAGTGATATTATATATATATATATACATATATTAATTTCATCTCATTATCATCCAGTCTATATTAGCAGCAGACAGAGTACGGTAGTCCACGGCTGTAGCTACCTCTGTGTCGGCAGTCGCTGGTCCATCCATAATTGTATACCACCTACCCGTGTTTTTTTTTTTCTTTCTTCTTGATACATACTACTATAGTAGCTTACTGTAGCAGTCTGCGGTGCTGCTGAGCTGACAGTGTCCAGCAGGTCCGTCATCAGTCATTACATAATAAATATATACCTGTCCGGCTGCAGTACCAGTGATATTATATATATATATATATATATATATATTAATTTCATCTCATTATCATCCAGTCTATATTAGCAGCAGACACAGTACGGTAGTCCACGGCTGTAGCTACCTCTGTGTCGGCAGTCGCTGGTCCATCCATAATTGTATACCACCTACCCGTGTTTTTTTTTTTTTTCTTTCTTCTTCTTTATACATACTACTATAGTAGCTTACTGTAGCAGTCTGCGGTGCTGCTGAGCTGACAGTGTCCAGCAGGTCCGTCATCAGTCATTACATAATAAATATATATACCTGTCCGGCTGCAGTACTAGTGATATTATATATATATATATATATATTAATTTAATCTCATTATCATCCAGTCTATATTAGCAGCAGACACAGTACGGTAGTCCACGGCTGTAGCTACCTCTGTGTCGGCAGTCGCTGGTCCATCCATAATTGTATACCACCTACCCGTGTTTTTTTTTCTTTCTTTCTTCTTCTTTATACATACTACTATAGTAGCTTACTGTAGCAGTCTGCGGTGCTGCTGAGCTGACAGTGTCCAGCAGGTCCGTCATCAGTCATTACATAATAAATATATATACCTGTCCGGCTGCAGTACTAGTGATATTATATATATATATATATATATATTAATTTCATCTCATTATCATCCAGTCTATATTAGCAGCAGACACAGTACGGTAGTCCACGGCTGTAGCTACCTCTGTGTCGGCAGTCGCTGGTCCATCCATAATTGTATACCACCTACCCGTGTTTTTTTTTTTTTCTTTCTTCTTGATACATACTACTATAGTAGCTTACTGTAGCAGTCTGCGGTGCTGCTGAGCTGACAGTGTCCAGCAGGTCCGTCATCAGTCATTACATAATAAATATATATACCTGTCCGGCTGCAGTACTAGTGATATTATATATATATATATATATTAATTTCATCTCATTATCATCCAGTCTATATTAGCAGCAGACACAGTACGGTAGTCCACGGCTGTAGCTACCTCTGTGTCGGCAGTCGCTCGTCCATCCATAATTGCATACTAGTATCCATCCATCTCCATTGTTTACCTGAGGTGCCTTTTAGTTGTGCCTATTAAAATATGGAGAACAAAAATGTTGAGGTTCCAAAATTAGGGAAAGATCAAGATCCACTTCCACCTCGTGCTGAAGCTGCTGCCACTAGTCATGGCCGAGACGATGAAATGCCAGCAACGTCGTCTGCCAAGGCCGATGCCCAATGTCATAGTACAGAGCATGTAAAATCCAAAACACCAAATATCAGTAAAAAAAGGACTCCAAAATCTAAAATAAAATTGTCGGAGGAGAAGCGTAAACTTGCCAATATGCCATTTACCACACGGAGTGGCAAGGAACGGCTGAGGCCCTGGCCTATGTTCATGGCTAGTGGTTCAGCTTCACATGAGGATGGAAGCACTCAGCCTCTCGCTAGAAAACTGAAAAGACTCAAGCTGGCAAAAGCACCGCAAAGAACTGTGCGTTCTTCGAAATCCCAAATCCACAAGGAGAGTCCAATTGTGTCGGTTGCGATGCCTGACCTTCCCAACACTGGACGTGAAGAGCATGCGCCTTCCACCATTTGCACGCCCCCTGCAAGTGCTGGAAGGAGCACCCGCAGTCCAGTTCCTGATAGTCAGATTGAAGATGTCAGTGTTGAAGTACACCAGGATGAGGAGGATATGGGTGTTGCTGGCGCTGGGGAGGAAATTGACCAGGAGGATTCTGATGGTGAGGTGGTTTGTTTAAGTCAGGCACCCGGGGAGACACCTGTTGTCCATGGGAGGAATAGGGCCATTGACATGCCTGGTCAAAATACAAAAAAAATCAGCTCTTCGGTGTGGAAGTATTTCACCAGAAATGCGTACAACATTTGTCAAGCCGTGTGTTGCCTTTGTCAAGCTGTAATAAGTAGGGGAAAGGACGTTAACCACCTCGGAACATCCTCCCTTATACGTCACCTGCAGCGCATTCATCATAAGTCAGTGACAAGTTCAAAAACTTTGGGCGACAGCGGAAGCAGTCCACTGACCAGTAAATCCCTTCCTCTTGTAACCAAGCTCACGCAAACCACCCCACCAACTCCCTCAGTGTCAATTTCCTCCTTCCCCAGGAATGCCAATAGTCCTGCAGGCCATGTCACTGGCAATTCTGACGAGTCCTCTCCTGCCTGGGATTCCTCCGATGCATCCTTGCGTGTAACGCCTACTGCTGCTGGCGCTGCTGTTGTTGCTGCTGGGAGTCGATGGTCATCCCAGAGGAGAAGTCGTAAGCCCACTTTTACTACTTCCACCAAGCAATTGACTGTCCAACAGTCCTTTGCGAGGAAGATGAAATATCACAGCAGTCATCCTGTTGCAAAGCGGATAACTGAGGCCTTGACAACTATGTTGGTGTTAGACGTGCGTCCGGTATCCGCCGTTAGTTCACAGGGAACTAGACAATTTCTTGAGGTAGTGTGCCCCCGTTACCAAATACCATCTAGGTTCCACTTCTCTAGGCAGGCGATACCGAGAATGTACACGGACGTCAAAAAAAGACTCACCAGTGTCCTAAAAAATGCAGTTGTACCCAATGTCCACTTAACCACGGACATGTGGACAAGTGGAGCAGGGCAGGGTCAGGACTATATGACTGTGACAGCCCACTGGGTAGATGTATGGACGCCCGCCGCAAGAACAGCAGCGGCGGCACCAGTAGCAGCATCTCGCAAACGCCAACTCTTTCCTAGGCAGGCTACGCTTTGTATCACCGGTTTCCAGAATACGCACACAGCTGAAAACCTCTTACGGCAACTGAGGAAGATCATCGCGGAATGGCTTACCCCAATTGGACTCTCCTGTGAATTTGTGGCATCGGACAACGCCAGCAATATTGTGTGTGCATTAAATATGGGCAAATTCCAGCACGTCCCATGTTTTGCACATACCTTGAATTTGGTGGTGCAGAATTTTTTAAAAAACGACAGGGGCGTGCAAGAGATGCTGTCGGTGGCCAGAAGAATTGCGGGACACTTTCGGAGGACAGGCACCACGTACAGAAGATTGGAGCACCACCAAAAACGCCTGAACCTGCCCTGCCATCATCTGAAGCAAGAAGTGGTAACGAGGTGGAATTCAACCCTATATATGCTTCAGAGGTTGGAGGAGCAGCAAAAGGCCATTCAAGCCTATACAATTGAGCACGATATAGGAGGTGGAATGTACCTGTCTCAAGCGCAGTGGAGAATGATTTCAACGTTGTGCAAGGTTCTGCAACCTTTTGAACTTGCCACACGTGAAGTCAGTTCAGACACTGCCAGCCTGAGTCAGGTCATTCCCCTCATCAGGCTTTTGCAGAAGAAGCTGGAGGCATTGAAGGAGGAGCTAAAAGGGAGCGATTCCGCTAGGCATGTGGGACTTGTGGATGGAGCCCTTAATTCGCTTAACAAGGATTCACGGGTGGTCAATCTGTTGAAATCAGAGCACTACATTTTGGCCACCGTGCTCGATCCTAGATTTAAAACCTACCTTGGATCTCTCTTTCCGGCAGACACAAGTCTGCTGGGGTTCAAAGACCTGCTGGTGACAAAATTGTCAAGTCAAGCGGAACGCGACCTGTCAACATCTCCTCCTTCACATTCTCCCGCAACTGGGGGTGCGAGGAAAAGGCTCAGAATTCCGAGCCCACCCGCTGGCGGTGATGCAGGGCAGTCTCGAGCGACTGCTGATGCTGACATCTGGTCCAGACTGAAGGACCTGACAACGATTACAGACATGTCGTCTACTGTCACTGCATATGATTCTCTCCCCATTGAAAGAATGGTGGAGGATTATATGAGTGACCGCATCCAAGTAGGCACGTCAGACAGTCCGTACTTATACTGGCAGGAAAAAGAGGCAATTTGGAGGCCCTTGCACAAACTGGCTTTATTCAACCTAAGTTGCCCTCCCACAAGTGTGTACTCCGAAAGAGTGTTTAGTGCCGCCGCTCACCTTGTCAGCAATCGGCGTACGAGGTTACTTCCAGAAAATGTGGAGAAGATGATGTTCATTAAAATGAATTATAATCAATTCCTCCGTGGAGACATTGACCAGCAGCAATTGCCTCCACAAAGTAGTACACAGGGAGCTGAGATGGTGGATTCCAGTGGGGACGAATTGATAATCTGTGAGGAGCGGGATGTACACGGTGATATATCGGAGGATGATGATGAGGTGGACATCTTGCCTCTGTAGAGCCAGTTTGTGCAAGGAGAGATTAATTGCTTCTTTTTCGGTGGGGGTCCAAACCAACCCATCATTTCAGTCACAGTCGTGTGGCAGACCCTGTCACTGAAATGATGGGTTGGTTAAAGTGTGCATGTCCTGTTTATACAACATAAGGGTGGGTGGGAGGGCCCAAGGACAATTCCATCTTGCACCTCTTTTTTCTTTCATTTTTCTTTGCGTCATGTGCTGTTTGGGGAGTGTTTTTTGGAAGGGCCATCCTGCGTGACACTGCAGTGCCACTCCTAGATGGGCCAGGTGTTTGTGTCGGCCACTAGGGTCGCGTATCTTACTCACACAGCTACCTTATTGCGCCTCTTTTTTTCTTCTTTGCGTCATGTGCTGTTTGGGGAGTGTTTTTTGGAAGGGCCATCCTGCGTGCCACTGCAGTGCCACTCCTAGATGGGCCAGGTGTTTGTGTCGGCCACTAGGGTCGCTTATCTTACTCACACAGCTACCTCATTGCGCCTCTTTTTTTCTTCTTTGCGTCATGTGCTGTTTGGGGAGTGTTTTTTGGAAGGGCCATCCTGCGTGCCACTGCAGTGCCACTCCTAGATGGGCCAGGTGTTTGTGTCGGCCACTAGGGTCGCTTATCTTACTCACACAGCTACCTCATTGCGCCTCTTTTTTTCTTCTTTGCGTCATGTGCTGTTTGGGGAGTGTTTTTTGGAAGGGCCATCCTGCGTGACACTGCAGTGCCACTCCTAGATGGGCCAGGTGTTTGTGTCGGCCACTAGGGTCGCTTATCTTACTCACACAGCTACCTCATTGCGCCTCTTTTTTTCTTCTTTGCGTCATGTGCTGTTTGGGGAGTGTTTTTTGGAAGGGCCATCCTGCGTGACACTGCAGTGCCACTCCTAGATGGGCCAGGTGTTTGTGTCGGCCACTAGGGTCGCTTATCTTACTCACACAGCTACCTCATTGCGCCTCTTTTTTTCTTCTTTGCGTCATGTGCTGTTTGGGGAGTGTTTTTTGGAAGGGCCATCCTGCGTGACACTGTAGTGCCACTCCTAGATGGGCCAGGTGTTTGTGTCGGCCACTAGGTTCGCTTATCTTACTCACACAGCTACCTCATTGCGCCTCTTTTTTTCTTCTTTGCGTCATGTGCTGTTTGGGGAGTGTTTTTTGGAAGGGCCATCCTGCGTGACACTGCAGTGCCACTCCTAGATGGGCCAGGTGTTTGTGTCGGCCACTAGGGTCGCTTATCTTACTCACACAGCTACCTCATTGCGCCTCTTTTTTTCTTCTTTGCGTCATGTGCTGTTTGGGGAGTGTTTTTTGGAAGGGCCATCCTGCGTGACACTGCAGTGCCACTCCTAGATGGGCCAGGTGTTTGTGTCGGCCACTAGGGTCGCTTATCTTACTCACACAGCTACCTCATTGCGCCTCTTTTTTTCTTCTTTGCGTCATGTGCTGTTTGGGGAGTGTTTTTTGGAAGGGCCATCCTGCGTGACACTGCAGTGCCACTCCTAGATGGGCCAGGTGTTTGTGTCGGCCACTAGGGTCGCTTATCTTACTCACACAGCTACCTCATTGCGCCTCTTTTTTTCTTCTTTGCGTCATGTGCTGTTTGGGGAGTGTTTTTTGGAAGGGCCATCCTGCGTGACACTGCAGTGCCACTCCTAGATGGGCCAGGTGTTTGTGTCGGCCACTAGGGTCGCTTAGCTTAGTCATCCAGCGACCTCGGTGCAAATTTTAGGACTAAAAATAATATTGTGAGGTGTGAGGTGTTCAGAATAGACTGAAAATGAGTGGAAATTATGGTTTTTGAGGTTAATAATACTTTGGGATCAAAATGACCCCCAAATTCTATGATTTAAGCTGTTTTTTTAGTGTTTTTTAAAAAAAACACCCGAATCCAAAACACACCCGAATCCGACAAAAAAAATTCGGTGAGGTTTTGCCAAAACGCGGTCGAACCCAAAACACGGCCGCGGAACCGAACCCAAAACCAAAACACAAAACCCGAAAAATTTCAAGTGCACATCTCTAATATATACACCTAACTTGTCACACACACACACACACACACACACACACACACACACACACACACACACACACACACACACACACACACACACACACACCACCAGTGAACCACTTACTGTAACTGGGGAAACAGTGTTTATTAAGCGTCCATGCTTGGTGACCCCTAAGTAGACCTGCAACATACAATTCACATTATCCACTATTTCTATTCATTTTTACATCTAGCATGAAAATTTCACCAACAAGGTCCCCTCTCCCATGCATGCAACTCTCTCTCTCACATGCGTTTGTACCTATTATATGGCTCATTTATATGTTTTATGGATTGCAATGTTGTGTGGTTAGCACTGTGGAGTATATGATTCCTTACAAATAACAATGATGATGATATACAACTGCCCCTCCCCCCTATATTATTCACCTTCTTACCTGACTTCTGCTGTGGTCAGCATCGTGCTTACTGATCATAGAGCCTAATTCAGACCTGATCGCTAGCAAGCGATTTTTGCAGTGCTGCGATCAGATAGTCTCCACCTACAGGGGGAGGGTATTTTAGCAGTACAAGTGTGCAAACGCATGTGTAGCAGAGCTGTACAAACAGATTTTGTGCAGTCTCTGCGCAGCCCAGGACTTACTCAGCCGCTGCGATCATATCAGCCTGTCCGGGACCGGAATTGACGTCAGTAACCCTCCCTGCAAACGCATGGACACGCCTGCGTTTTTCCAGACACTCCCTGAATACGGTCAGTTGACACCAACAAACGCCTTCTTCCTGTCAATCTCCTTGTGATCGCCCGTGCGAACGGATCCGTTGCACAAACCCATCGCTGAGTGGCAATCCGCTTTGTACCTGTGCAACACGCCTGTGCATTGCGGTACATACGCATGCGCAGTTTGGACCTGATCGCCCACTGTGCAAAAACGCACAGCAGCAATCAGGTCTGAATTACCCCCATAGTGCATGGGACCTAGGTAGAGTTAGTTCAGCTTAGATACCAGAACACTGAAGTTCCCTCAATACATCTTAGGTACTAAACCGCAACTCAATATTGCCCAGTTAAAGACTAATCTACATTAATGGCAGGAATATTTAACTTGCTCAGTACCCAGTAATAGTGACTGCAGCCCACCGCTTATAAAGTAAAGCTCCAAGCATTTATATACGTATCTTTCTTAAAGTCATTTAGATGTGTTTTCCGTTTCATTAGACATTATTTTAATAGTTTCATCTATCTATAAGGCAGTTGTTACTAGCTGAATTGAAATCAACAATTAATATGATTTTTGTCTATGGAAAATGAAACGGCACCGAGTAGGAAATGAAAAACAGGGTCCAGCTAATACAATGCTGGGATTACCGGCTCAGTATTTTTTCTTTAGATTTTAAAATGGGAAGAGTTTTTAAACATTTATTTCTCACTGACAGCCTGAAAAATCTACAGACTACTATACCCCTGGCAAGAAAAAGCAATATACGTCTAGCTATTTAATGAACCCATAAATTAGTTTTTTCAACTTATGCCAGACCTTGTATTTTACTGTAATGAATATGCTTACATTTTATATCTGCATAAATTTCATGGTTATGTATTAACATTTATGCCTTAACTCTTCACTGTTTGCATTGCAGTCCAAAGAATAAATAAACCCTGCTCCCCTCTTAGAGACCCCCCCTAAAAAGACTCATTAATCAGATGTCAGTGATGCCAAGCATAACACAAAAAGACCTAAGCTCTAAACACAGACTGTGTCACAATCAAGAGCATTCCATCTCTGCCAAGGGTCATTTAGTGTCATTGAACTGTATTTCTCATAATCACAATGCAGTACTTACAGTCAGCGACAGGTGATGCTGCAACCACTCACTTTTCAGCCATTGCAGCTACAGACAAAAGTTTTTAGACTTTTTAAACTAGGCATATCTTGGACAATTATGCAGAATTCAAACATCTATAAACAAAAAAGTGAGTGTAATTGAAAGTAGAGATTCTTCATATTAAGACATAGTTGATAATAATCTAAAAAGAACAATAAACCAAAAATGGGAGTTCAGAGACCGTATGTAAATTGTTTACTACATTTCACAGTCCTAAATACTACTGCTTTAGACTTGTGTATACAAACAAGAGTACTAGCATAAAAAACGGGATGCGGTTATGTTACCGGCGCTCGGGATCCCGGTGTCAGCATGCCGATGCCGGGATCCCGGACGCTAAAAATGCAGACAGCTGGAATGCCGACCCACAGGGCCTATTCCCACTCATGGGTGTCCACGACAACCATAGAGTGGGAATAGAACCTGTGGTGAGCGCAGCGAACCACCGAGCCGCCAAGGGGCTTTGTTGCGCTCGCGCCACCCCCACCTGCCAGCATTCTGCTGCCGGGATCCCAGTGTTGGTATGTTGACCGACGGAATCCCGGCAGCAGGCATAACATACCCAACTCATAAAAACTTTGGTTTTTAACTAATCTCTGCATTTGCTACTGATGGACATATAGAATTAGGAAAAAAGGGGGGGGGGGGGACCTGGACTGCACATCCTATTACTAAAGATATCAAGAGTTGCTATCATGCTGAGGCTTCTAATGCTATGCTGGAGGAAGAGAGATGCAAATGCACACTCTTAGCACTAAGAACACTGATAGTAAAAATAAACGAAATAAACCCTCACAATTAACATGGTGACCTAGGAAATCTTATCCTTTTCCTTGCAGCCCCAGTGTCGGGAGAAATTGAAGGACGAGCTGCTTGAGTTGACAATTTACTAACCAGCAGGTCTTTGCACCTCTGCACACATGTGTCTGCTGGAAAGAGATACAATGTAGGCTTTAAACCTAGGAACGAGCACGGTGGACAAAATGTAGTGTTCTGATTTCAACAGATTGACCACCCTTGAATCCTGGCAAAGCGAATGAAGGGCTCCATCCACAAGTCCCACATACTTAGCGGAATCGCTCCGTATTAGCTCCTCCTTCAATTTCTCCAGCTGCTTCTGCAAAAGCCTGATGAGGGGAATGACCTGACTCAAGCTGGCAGTGTCTGAACTGACTTCACGTGTGGCAAGTTCGAAGGGCTGGAGAACCTTGCACAAGACGGAAATCATTCTCCACTGCGCTTGAGTCAGGTGCATTACCCCTCCTTTGTCTATATCGTAGGTGGATGTATAGGCTTGAATGGCCTTTTGCTGCTCCTCCATCCTCTGAAGCATATAGAGTGTTGAATTCCACCTCATTACCACCTCTTGCTTCAGTTGATGGTGGGGCAGGATCAGGAGTGTTTGCTGGCACGCAGTGGCAGAATGCCGAAAGTGGCCCGCAATTTTTCGGGTCACCGACAGCATCTCCTGCACACCCCTGTCATTTTTCAAAGAATTCTGCACCACCAAATTATTTGTATGTGCAAAACATGGGACATGCTGGAATTTGCCCAGATGTAATGCATGCACAATATTGGTGGCGTTGTCCGATATCACAAATCCCCAGGAGAGTCCAAATGGGGTAAGCCATTCTGCGATGATGTTCCTCAGTTTCCGTAAGAGGTTGTCAGCTGTGTGTCTCTTAAGGAAAGTGGTGATACAAAGCGTAGCCTGCCTAGGAATGAGTTGGTGTTTGTGAGATGCTGCTACTGGTGCCGCTGCTGTTGTTGCTGGGGGAAGCCATACATCTACCCAGTGGGCTGTTACAGTCATATAGTCTTTAGTCTGCCCTGTTTGACTTGTCCACATGTCCGTGGTTAAGTGAACACTGGATACAACTGCATTTTGTAGGACACTGGTGACTCTTTTTCTGACGTCTGTGTACATTCTCGGTATCGCCTGCCTAGAGAAGTAGAACCTAGATGGGATTTGATACCGGGGACACAGTACCTCAAACAATTCTCTAAGTCCCACTGAACTAATGGTGGATACTGGACGCACGTCTAACACCAACATAGCTGTCAAGGCCTCAGTTATCCGCTTTGCAAAAGGATGACTGCTGTCATATTTAATCTTCCTCCCAAAGGACTTTTGGACAGTCAATTGCTTACTGGAAGTAGTACAAGTGGTCTTCCGAATTCCCCTCTGGGATGACGATCGACTCCCAGCAGCAACAACAGCAGCGGCAGCAACAGCAAGCATACCACTCGAGGATCCTGCGGAGGAATCCCGGTTAGGAGAGGACTCCTCAGTCTTGACAGTGACATGGCCTGCAGGACTACTGACATTCCTGACTGAGGAGGAAGTTGACGTTGAGGGAGTTGGTGGTGTGGCTTGCAGGAGCTTGGATACAGGAGGAAGAAGGGATTTAGGTATCAGTGGACTGCTTACGCTCTTACCCAAAGTTTAACAACTTGACACTGACTTCTGATGAATGCGCAGCAAGTGACGTATAAGGGAGGATGTTCCTAGGTGGTTAACATCCATACCCCTACTTATTACAGATTGACAGAGGCAACAGATGGCTTGACACCTGTTGTCCGGATTTGTGGAGAAATAATTCCACACCGAAGAGGTGGCTTTTTTGGTAGTTTGCCCAGGCATCACAATGGGCTTCTTCATCCCACGGACAACAGGTGTCTCCCCCGGTGCCTGACTTAAACAAACCACATCACAATCAGAATCCTCATCGTCAACTTCCTCCTCAGCGCCACCAACACCCATATCCTCATCCTGGTGTACTTCAACAGTGACATCTTCAATTTGAATATCAGGAACTGCAGGGGGTGTGCATGTGATGGAAAGAGCCACCTCTTCCCGTCCAGTGTTGGGAAGGTCAGGCATCGCAACTGCCGACACACTTGGACTCTCCTTGGGGATTTGTGATACCATCTCAGAACAAATAGTTCTTTTCTGTGCTCTTTCCAGCTTAACTCTTTTAATTTTTCTAGCGGGAGGATGAGTGCTTCCATCGTCATGTGAAGCTGAACCACTAGCCATGAACATAGGCCAGGTCCTCAGCCGTTTCTTGCCACTCCATGTCGTAAATGGCATATTGGCAAGTTTACGTTTCTCCTCAGACCATTTCAATTTCTTTTTTTGGTTCTTTTTACTGAACTTTTGTGTTTTGGATTTTACATGCTCTCTACTATGACATTGGGCATCGGCCTTGGCAGACGACGTTGATGGCATTTCATCGTCTCGGCCATGACTAGTGGCAGCAGCTTCAGCACGAGGTGGAAGTGGATCTTGATCTTTCCCTATTTTACCCTCCACATTTTTGTTCTCCATTTTTTAATGTGTGGAATTATATGCCAGTAATATATCAATAGCAATGGCCTACTACTATATATACTACGCACAACTGAAATGCACCACAGGTATGGATGGATAGTATACTTGACGACACAGAGGTAGGTAGAGCAGTGGCCTACTGTACCGTACTGCTATATATTATATATACTGGTGGTCAGCAAACTGTGCAAAACTGAAATGCACCACAGGTATGGATGGATAGTATACTTGACGACACAGAGGTAGGTAGAGCAGTGGCCTACTGTACCATACTGCTATATATTATATATACTGGTGGTCAGCAAACTGTGCAAAACTGAAATGCACCACAGTTATGGATGGATAGTATACTTGACGACACAGAGGTAGGTAGAGCAGTGGCCTACTGTACCGTACTGCTATATATGATATATACTGGTGGTCAGCAAACTGTGCAAAACTGAAATGCACCGCAGGTATGGATGGATAGTATACTTGACGACACAGAGGTAGGTAGAGCAGTGGCCTACTGTACCGTACTGCTATATATTATATATACTGGTGGTCAGCAAACTGTGCAAAACTGAAATGCACCACAGGTATGGATGGATAGTATACTTGATGACACAGAGGTAGGTAGAGCAGTGGCCTACTGTACCGTACTGCTATATATTATATATACTGGTGGTCAGCAAACTGTGCAAAACTGAAATGCACCACAGGTATGGATGGATAGTATACTTGACGACACAGAGGTAGGTAGAGCAGTGGCCTACTGTACCGTACTGCTATATATTATATATACTGGTGGTCAGCAAACTGTGCAAAACTGAAATGCACCACAGGTATGGATGAATAGTATACTTGACGGCACAGAGGTAGAGCAGTGGATTACTGTACCGTACTGCTATATATATAGTTATACTGGTGGTCAGCAAAATTCTGCACTGTCCTCCTACTATATACTACAATTCAGCACAGATATGGAGCGTTTTTCAGGCAGAGAACGTATAATACTGGTGGTCACTGGTCAGCACAACTCTGCACTGTCCTCCTACTATATAATACTGCTGGTCCCCAGTCCCCACAATAAAACAATTAGCACACTGAGCACAGATATTTGCAGCACACTGAGCACAGATATGTAGCTTTTTTAAGGCAGAGAACGTATAATACTGGTGGTCACTGGTCAGCAAAACTCTGCACTGTCCTCCTACTATATAATACTGCTGGTCCCCAGTCCCCACAATAAAGCAATTAGCACACTGAGCACAGATATTTGCAGCACACTGAGCACAGATATGGAGCGTTTTTCAGGCAGAGAACGTAGATATTTGCACTTGCAGCACACTGAGCACAGATATTTGCAGCACACTGAGCACAGATATTTGCAGCCCACTGAACATAGAAACTGAGAGGACGCCAGCCACGTCCTCTCACGATCATCTCCAATGCACGAGTGAAAAATGGCGGTGACGCGCGGCTCCTTATATAGAATACGAATCTCGCGAGAATCCGGCCGCGGGATGATGACGTTCGGGCGCGCTCGGGTTAACCGAGCAAGGCGGGAGGATCCGAGTTGCTCGGACCCGTGGAAAAAAAGGTGAAGTTCGGGCGGGTTCGGATCCCGAGGATCCGAACCCGCTCATCACTAATGATATGTATACCTTATGTATGATCAGAGATTTGCATCAGATATCAAAGATATCTGCTTCTGCCTTTCTATGTTTGTTCGGCAGAGCAGTCTATGGAGACTGCGTTTGGAACAAATATATAAATATATAAAAAAGCTTAGCTACTTGAAACTTTAAGCCCAATAGCTAACACCATCTTTTGATTGGCTACAATATCACAAACAAGTTTGGAGAGGGATCCATATTGGGAGAATGCAAACATATGGGAAGATGAAGCTAGGTGTCAAATTTGGTCCTGTATTTTAGATATATAGATAAGTGATACTTTTTGGAATAACCACTCTTGAAGAATTTTGTAAAAAGCTAACTTACTACAATCTAAACATCAAATTGACTTTTGAAATGGGATAATGGGACCACAATATTTTTGATATCCCTTACATATGCGGATGAATAGCTATTCCACAAGTAGGAGTAAACAAATCAGCACTCTTTAAGGATTCACTTCTTTTGAGTTAAAAAAAAGAACCTGCATTTTACTTCATGAACAAAGACAAATGTGATTTCATTAAGCATCAGGACCTTCAGGCAACCTTTTGCCCGATCCAGCATTGTTGAACGTCCGGATTGGTCAAGTAACTTATGCATTAACTCATCATTGACTTCAAGTTTACTACATTAATTCTATGGATCAAGTTATGTAATCATATTTTTGTTTTGTTTTTTGCTATACAGACTTGTTATATATAAAGTTCTTGTAAGTGCCTAAGGTGTCTTCACATTTTCTTTTTGTTGCTTCATACTGTACTGGTGGATGGGTTCCACCTGAATACAACCAGGCTGCTGTAATACAAAACAGAGCAATTGTATTTCCATTTAATATTGTAATATTGTGTGATGATGATCTTCACCTCAGTGATGAGAATTATAATGATGACATTGGACCCTATTCAGCACGGATTGCAAAACTTGCTAAAGAGCAGTTGCTGCAATCAAATAGTTGCCACCCAGAAATAAAGAAAAAATTCCCATTGCAGAAATTGCGATCGCAACGCATTGCGCAATGTGATCACATAACCATAAATAAATACTGGAACATTGAAGATTTTTTCCATCTGCGCCAGGCAAGTTAATCCACAGTTCTGCATACGCAAGAGGATAGAAGTGGTCACGACCGACGTGAAAAAAGTGTTGCCACGTCTGTGTTTTTACAAACGCACCCACAAAATTCCATGTTTCCTCCCCTAAACGCTAGCTTCCTGTCAATCAAAATGTGATTGCATTAAAGCACAGGGCATTCGCAGAAATAATCGCAAATCGTGGGTGCATATGCACAATGCAAACTCTGTGCATGCGTAGTCTTCAATAATCGTTTGGATTGCATTTTCGCACTTTTCCGATCTGTGGTGAATAGGGTCCATTGTCAATATTGAGGTAGATGACCTCTGTTTGCATAAAGTTCATTAGTAATTTAATTAAATCTCTTTTTTGTGATATTCTACAGAAAAGCAATTTTAACAACCAAAATGTTTTCTTTTGTGGGGGTCCCATACAAATCAAGAACTTCACTCGCAAAAGTGTCATTCCCTGTCCCTGAAGTGCTTGGCTTTTAAAACTCTGTATTCCATTTTTAATATACAACATAAGGTTGGGTGAAAGGGCCCATCTTGCACTTTTAGAATGTGGTTTTTGGCCAATTTGATGGTGTATCTTCAGTTTTAAAACAAGCACTCTGCCGACGTTATCATTCTACCTGCATGTTACATGTGTTGCCCATAAACCTATTACAAATAAAAAAAAATCCAATGGTCTTTCTCATAACATTTAATTTCGGGGCTTTGCTAGGCTAGGTTGTTAGTGTATAGTTTCTTCAAAAATAAATCAGCATTCTGCTGCTGCTACACTATACCAGTTTGAATGCCAGACACATTGGGGTAAATTTACTTTGGGGGTCATTCCGAGTTGTTCGCTTGTTATTTTTTTCTCGCAACGGAGCGATTAGTCGCTAATGCGCATGCTATGCAGTTAGGTATTTTACTCACGGCATTACAAGGTTTTTTCTTCGTTCTGGTGATCGTAATGTGATTGACAGGAAGTGGGTGTTTTTGGGCGGAAACTGGCCGTTTTATGGGTGTGTGCGAAAAAACGCTACAGTTTCTGGGAAAAACGCAGGAGTGGCTGGAGAAACGGAGGAGTGTTTGGGCGAACGCTGGGTGTGTTTGTGACGTCAAACCAGGAACGACAAGCACTGAACTGATCGCAGATGCCGAGTAAGTGTGGAGCTACTCAGAAACTGCTAAGAAGTGTCTATTCGCAATTTTGCTAATCTTTCGTTCGCAATTTTGATAAGCTAAGATTCACTCCCAGTAGACGGCGGCTTAGCGTGTGCAAAGCTGCTAAAAGCAGCTTGCGAGCGAACAACTCGGAATGAGGGCCTTAGATGGGAGTTCTATTTAATATGGGATGTTGCCCATAGCAACCAATCAGATTCCAGGTATTACCTTCTAGAAGGTGCTAGATAAATGAGAAGTAGAATCTGATTGGTTGCTATGGGCAACATCCCATCTTAAATAGAACTCCCATCTTAGTAAATTTACCCAATTGCTTGCATTTTGTTTGTAAAACTAAATCAGCAGCCTGCCACAGCTATGCCACACCCAGAGATAAAAAGGTTTGAGAAACATCTTTTCTGACATTGGAGGTCATTCCGAGTTGATCGCTCGCTAGCAACTTTTTGCAATGCTGCGATCAGATAGTCACCGCCTATGGCCCTCATTCCGAGTTGTTCGCTCGCAAGGCGATTTTAGCAGTATTGCACACGCTAAGCCGCCGCCTACTGGGAGTGAATCTTAGCATCTTAAAATTGCGAACGATGTATTCGCAATATTGCGATTACACATCTCGTAGCAGTTTCAGAGTAGCTTCAGACTTACTCGGCATCTGCGATCAGTTCAGTGCTTATCGTTCCTGGGAGGTCATTCCGAGTCGTTCGCTCGGAAAATTTCTTCGCATCGCAGCGTTTTTCCGCTTAGTGCGCATGCGCAATGTCCGCACTGCGACTGCGCCAAGTAAATTTGCTATGAAGTTTGGATTTTTACTCACGGCTTTTTCTTCGCTCAGGCGATCGTAGTGTGATTGACAGGAAATGGGTGTTACTGGGCGGAAACAGGCCGTTTTATGGGCGTGTGGGAAAAAACGCTACCGTTTCCGGAAAAAACGCGGGAGTGGCTGGAGAAACGGAGGAGTGTCTGGGCGAACGCTGGGTGTGTTTGTGACGTCAAACCAGGAACGATAAGCACTGAACTGATCGCAGATGCCGAGTAAGTCTGAAGCTACTCTGAAACTGCTACGAGATGTGTAATCGCAATATTGCGAATACATCGTTCGCAATTTTAAGATGCTAAGATTCACTCCCAGTAGGGGGCGGCTTAGCGTGTGCAATACTGCTAAAATCGCCTTGCGAGCGAACAACTCGGAATGAGGGCCCTGGTTTGACGTCACAAACACACCCAGCGTTCGCCCAGACACTCCTCCGTTTCTCCAGCCACTCCCGCGTTTTTTCCGGAAACGGTAGCGTTTGTTCCCACACGCCCATAAAACGGCCTGTTTCCGCCCAGTAACACCCATTTCCTGTCAATCACACTACGATCGCCTGAGCGAAGAAAAAGCCGTGAGTAAAAATCCAAACTTCATAGCAAATTTACTTGGCGCAGTCGCAGTGCGGACATTGCGCATGCGCACTAAGTGGAAAAACGCTGCGATGCGAAGAAATTTTCCGAGCGAACGACTCGGAATGACCTCCAATGTGTATTTTAGCTTTGCAAGTGTGCAAACGCCTTTGCAGCCAACGGCACAAAAAAGTTTTTTGCAGTTTCTGAGTAGCTCTGGACTTACTCAGCCGTTGCGATCACTTCAGTCTTTTTGGTCCCGGAATTGACGTCAGACACCCGCCCTGCAAACGCTTGGACACGCCTGCATTTTTCCAAACACTCCCAGAAAACGGTCATTTGACACCCACAAACGCCCTCTGTCTGTCACTTTGCGTTCGGCTGTGTGAATGGATTCTTCATTAAATCCATCGCCCAGCACCAATCCTCTTTGTACCCGTACGACGCGCCTGCGCACTGCGGTGTATACGCATGTGCAGTTTTGCTGAGATTTAACCAGATCGCAGTGCTGTAAAAAGTTGCTAGCGAATGACCCCCATAGAGAGGCCAAAGAGCACCCGTAACAGGAGTCAGGTTATTTGAAAAAGTAGATAGTGGCATTTGATTCTTTAGAGTGGCCATTTCTTTGTGCTATGCTTTCTATATTTGGGGTGGAAAATTTGATTGTATTCCTAATAGTGATGTGCACCAGACATTTTTCGGGTTTTGTGTTTTGGTTTTGGATTCGGTTCCGCGGCCGTGTTTTGGATTCGGACACGTTTTGGCAAAACCTCCCTGAAATTTTTTTGTCGGATTCGGGTGTTTTTTTTACAAATAACCCTCAAAAACAGCTTAAATCATAGAATTTGGGGATCATTTTGATCCCATAGTATTATTAACCTCAATAACCATAATTTCCACTCATTTCCAGTCTATTCTGAACACCTCACACCTCACAATATTATTTTTAGTCCTAAAATTTGCACCGAGGTCGCTGGATGACTAAGCTAAGCGACCCAAGTGGCCGACACAAACACCTGGCACATCTAGGAGTAGCACTGCAGTGTCAGACAGGATGGCACTTCAAAAAATAGTCCCCAACCAGCACATGATGCAAAGAAAAAAAGAGGTGCACCAAGGTCGCTGGATGGCTAAGCTAAGCGACCCAAGTGGCCGACACAAACACCTGGCCCATCTAGGAGTGGCACTGCAGTGTCAGACAGGATGGCAGATTTAAAAAGAGTGCTCAAACAGCACATGATGCTAAGAAAAAAAGAGGTGCAATGAGGTAGCTGTGTGACTAAGCTAAGCGACCCAAGTGGCCGACACAAACACCTGGCCCATCTAGGAGTGGCACTGCAGTGTCAGACAGGATGGTACTTCAAAAAATAGTCCCCAAACAGCACATGATGCAAAGAAAAAAAGAGGTGCACCAAGGTCGCTGTGTGACTAAGCTAAGCGACCCAAGTGGCCGACACAAACACCTGGCCCATCTAGGAGTGGCACTGCAGTGTCAGACAGGATGGCACTTCAAAAAATAGTCCCCAACCAGCACATGATGCAAAGAAAAAAAGAGGTGCACCAAGGTCGCTGGATGGCTAAGCTAAGCGACCCAAGTGGCCGACACAAACACCTGGCCCATCTAGGAGTGGCACTGCAGTGTCAGACAGGATGGCACTTCAAAAAATAGTACCCAAACAGCACATGATGCAAAGAAAAAAAGAGGTGCACCAAGGTCGCTGTGTGACTAAGCTAAGCGACCCAAGTGGCGACACAAACACCTGGCCCATCTAGGAGTGGCACTGCAGTGTCAGACAGGATGGCAGATTTAAAAAATAGTCCCCAAACAGCACATGATGCAAAGAAAAAAAGAGGTGCAATGAGGTAGCTGTGTGACTAAGCTAAGCGACCCAAGTGGCCGACACAAACACCTGGCCCATCTAGGAGTGGCACTGCAGTGTCAGACAGGATGGCACTTCAAAAAATAGTCCCCAAACAGCACATGATGCAAAGAAAAAAAGAGGTGTACCAAGGTCGCTGTGTGACTAAGCTAAGCGACCCAAGTGGCCGACACAAACACCTGGCCCATCTAGGAGTGGCACTGCAGTGCCAGACAGGATGGCACTTCAAAAAATAGTCCCCAAACAGCACATGATGCAAAGAAAAAAAGAGGTGCACCAAGGTCGCTGTGTGACTAAGCTAAGCGACCCAAGTGGCCGACACAAACACCTGGCCCATCTAGGAGTGGCACTGCAGTGTCAGACAGGATGGCAGATTTAAAAAATAGTCCCCAAACAGCACATGATGCAAAGAAAAAAAAGAGGTGCAATGAGGTAGCTGTGTGACTAAGCTAAGCGACCCAAGTGGCCGACACAAACACCTGGCCCATCTAGGAGTGGCACTGCAGTGTCAGACAGGATGGCACTTCAAAAAATAGTCCCCAAACAGCACATGATGCAAAGAAAAAAAGAGGTGCAATGAGGTAGCTGTGTGGCTAAGCTAAGCGACCCAAGTGGCCGACACAAACACCTGGCCCATCTAGGAGTGGCACTGCAGTTTTCTAACGAGAGGATGAGTGCTTCCATCCTCATGTGAATCTGAACCACTAGCCATGAACATAGGCCAGGGCCTCAGCCGTTCCTTGCCACTCCGTGTCGTAAATGGCATATTGGCAAGTTTACGCTTCTCATCAGACGCTTTTAATTTAGATTTTTGGTTCATTTTACTGAACTTTTGTTTTTGGGATTATACATACTCTCTTCTATGACATTGGGCATCGGCCTTGGCAGACGATGTTGATGGCATTTAAACTAGAGATGAGCGGGTTCGGTTCCTCGGAATCCGAACCCGCCCGAACTTCATGTTTTTTTTCACGGGTCCGAGCGACTCGGATCTTCCCGCCTTGCTCGGTTAACCCGAGCGCGCCCGAACGTCATCATGACGCTGTCGGATTCTCGCGAGGCTCGGATTCTATCGCGAGACTCGGATTCTATATAAGGAGCCGCGCGTCGCCGCCATTTTCACTCGTGCATTGAGATTGATAGGGAGAGGACGTGTCTGGCGTCCTCTCCATTAGAATAGAGATAGATTAGATAGAGAGAGAGAGATTGTGCAGAGTCGCAGACAGAGTTAGTTTACCACAGTCAGTGACCAGTGCAGTTGCTAGTTAACTTTTATTTAATATAATATATCCGTTCACTTCTCTCTGCTATATCCGTTCTCTGCCTGAAAAAAAAAACGATACACAGCACAGTCAGTCACACAGTGTGACTCAGTCTGTGTGCACTCAGCTCAGCCCAGTGTGCTGCACAGTCATCAATGTATAAATTAAAAGCTTATAATTAATTGTGGGGGAGACTGGGGAGCACTGCAGGTTGTTAGCAGGAGCCAGGAGTACAATTATATTAATTAACAGTGCACACTTTTGCTGCAGGAGTGGTGACCAGTGCCTGACCACCAGTATAGTATTGTTGTATACTACTAATATCTCTTTAAATATCAACCAGTCTATATTAGCAGCAGACACAGTACAGTGCGGTAGTTCACGGCTGTGGCTACCTCTGTGTCGGCACACGGCAGGCAGTCCGTCCGACCAGAATTGTATTATTTATTATTATATACCTACCACCTAACCGTGGTTTTTTTTTTCATTCTTTATACCGTCATAGTGTCATCCTAATTGTTACGAGTATACTACTATCTC
The DNA here is from genome assembly GCF_028390025.1 of Pseudophryne corroboree. Lineage (NCBI taxonomy): Eukaryota > Metazoa > Chordata > Amphibia > Anura > Myobatrachidae > Pseudophryne > Pseudophryne corroboree. The sequence goes on along the minus strand of NC_086453.1, from coordinate 205,196,530 downwards.
TTTATCAACCAGTGTACAGTGCGGTAGTTCACGGCTGTGGCTACCTCTGTGTCGGCACACGGCAGGCAGTCCGTCCGACCAGAATTGTATTATTTATTATTATATACCTACCACCTAACCGTGGTTTTTTTTTCATTCTTTATACCGTCATAGTGTCATCCTAATTGTTACGAGTATACTACTATCTCTTTATCAACCAGTGTACAGTGCGGTAGTTCACGGCTGTGGCTACCTCTGTGTCGGCACACGGCAGGCAGTCCGTCCGACCAGAATTGTATTATTTATTATTATATACCTACCACCTAACCGTGTTTTTTTTTTCATTCTTTATACCGTCATAGTGTCATCCTAATTGTTACGAGTATACTACTATCTCTTTATCAACCAGTGTACAGTGCGGTAGTTCACGGCTGTGGCTACCTCTGTGTCGGCACACGGCAGGCAGTCCGTCCGACCAGAATTGTATTATTTATTATTATATACCTACCACCTAACCGTGGTTTTTTTTTTCATTCTTTATACCGTCATAGTGTCATCCTAATTGTTACGAGTATACTACTATCTCTTTATCAACCAGTGTACAGTGCGGTAGTTCACGGCTGTGGCTACCTCTGTGTCGGCACACGGCAGGCAGTCCGTCCGACCAGAATTGTATTATTTATTATTATATACCTACCACCTAACCGTGGTTTTTTTTTCATTCTTTATACCGTCATAGTGTCATCCTAATTGTTACGAGTATACTACTATCTCTTTATCAACCAGTGTACAGTGCGGTAGTTCACGGCTGTGGCTACCTCTGTGTCGGCACACGGCAGGCAGTCCGTCCGACCAGAATTGTATTATTTATTATTATATACCTACCACCTAACCGTGGTTTTTTTTTCATTCTTTATACCGTCATAGTGTCATCCTAATTGTTACGAGTATACTACTATCTCTTTATCAACCAGTGTACAGTGCGGTAGTTCACGGCTGTGGCTACCTCTGTGTCGGCACACGGCAGGCAGTCCGTCCGACCAGAATTGTATTATTTATTATTATATACCTACCACCTAACCGTGGTTTTTTTTTCATTCTTTATACCGTCATAGTGTCATCCTAATTGTTACGAGTATACTACTATCTCTTTATCAACCAGTGTACAGTGCGGTAGTTCACGGCTGTGGCTACCTCTGTGTCGGCACACGGCAGGCAGTCCGTCCGACCAGAATTGTATTATTTATTATTATATACCTACCACCTAACCGTGGTTTTTTTTTTCATTCTTTATACCGTCATAGTGTCATCCTAATTGTTACGAGTATACTACTATCTCTTTATCAACCAGTGTACAGTGCGGTAGTTCACGGCTGTGGCTACCTCTGTGTCGGCAGTCGGCAGGCAGTCCGTCCATCCATAATTGTATTATTATTATAATATATACCACCTAACCGTGGTTTTTTTATACCACCTAACCGTGGCAGTCCGTCCATAATTGTATACTAGTATCCAATCCATCCATCTCCATTGTTTACCTGAGGTGCCTTTTAGTTCTGCCTATAAAATATGGAGAACAAAAAAGTTGAGGTTCCAAAATTAGGGAAAGATCAAGATCCACTTCCACCTCGTGCTGAAGCTGCTGCCACTAGTCATGGCCGAGACGATGAAATGCCAGCAACGTCGTCTGCCAAGGCCGATGCCCAATGTCATAGTACAGAGCATGTCAAATCCAAAACACCAAATATCAGAAAAAAAAGGACTCCAAAACCTAAAATAAAATTGTCGGAGGAGAAGCGTAAACTTGCCAATATGCCATTTACCACACGGAGTGGCAAGGAACGGCTGAGGCCCTGGCCTATGTTCATGGCTAGTGGTTCAGCTTCACATGAGGATGGAAGCACTCAGCCTCTCGCTAGAAAACTGAAAAGACTCAAGCTGGCAAAAGCACCGCAAAGAACTGTGCGTTCTTTGAAATCCCAAATCCACAAGGAGAGTCCAATTGTGTCGTTTGCGATGCCTGACCTTCCCAACACTGGACGTGAAGAGCATGCGCCTTCCACTATTTGCATGCCCCCTGCAAGTGCTGGAAGGAGCACCCGCAGTCCAGTTCCTGATAGTCAGATTGAAGATGTCAGTGTTGAAGTCCACCAGGATGAGGAGGATATGGGTGTTGCTGGCGCTGGGGAGGAAATTGACAAGGAGGATTCTGATGGTGAGGTGGTTTGTTTAAGTCAGGCACCCGGGGAGACACCTGTTGTCCGTGGGAGGAATATGGCCGTTGACATGCCAGGTGAAAATACCAAAAAAATCAGCTCTTCGGTGTGGAGGTATTTCACCACAAATGCGGACAACAGGTGTCAAGCCGTGTGTTCCCTTTGTCAAGCTGTAATAAGTAGGGGTAAGGACGTTAACCACCTCGGAACATCCTCCCTTATACGTCACCTGCAGCGCATTCATAATAAGTCAGTGACAAGTTCAAAAACTTTGGGTGACAGCGGAAGCAGTCCACTGACCAGTAAATCCCTTCCTCTTGTAACCAAGCTCACGCAAACCACCCCACCAACTCCCTCAGTGTCAATTTCCTCCTTCCCCAGGAATGCCAATAGTCCTGCAGGCCATGTCACTGGCAAGTCTGACGAGTCCTCTCCTGCCTGGGATTCCTCCGATGCATCCTTGCGTGTAACGCCTACTGCTGCTGGCGCTGCTGTTGTTGCCGCTGGGAGTCGATGGTCATCCCAGAGGGGAAGTCGTAAGCCCACTTGTACTACTTCCAGTAAGCAATTGACTGTTCAACAGTCCTTTGCGAGGAAGATGAAATATCACAGCAGTCATCCTACTGCAAAGCGGATAACTGAGGCCTTGGCATCCTGGGTGGTGAGAAACGTGGTTCCGGTATCCATCATTACTGCAGAGCCAACTAGAGACTTGTTGGAGGTACTGTGTCCCCGGTACCAAATACCATCTAGGTTCCATTTCTCTAGGCAGGCGATACCGAAAATGTACACAGACCTCAGAAAAAGAGTCACCAGTGTCCTAAAAAATGCAGCTGTACCCAATGTCCACTTAACCACGGACATGTGGACAAGTGGAGCAGGGCAGGGTCAGGACTATATGACTGTGACAGCCCACTGGGTAGATGTATGGACTCCCGCCGCAAGAACAGCAGCGGCGGCACCAGTAGCAGCATCTCGCAAACGCCAACTCTTTCCTAGGCAGGCTACGCTTTGTATCACCGCTTTCCAGAATACGCACACAGCTGAAAACCTCTTACGGCAACTGAGGAAGATCATCGCGGAATGGCTTACCCCAATTGGACTCTCCTGTGGATTTGTGGCATCGGACAACGCCAGCAATATTGTGTGTGCATTAAATCTGGGCCAATTCCAGCACGTCCCATGTTTTGCACATACCTTGAATTTGGTGGTGCAGAATTTTTTAAAAAACGACAGGGCCGTGCAAGAGATGCTGTCGGTGGCCAGAAGAATTGCGGGACACTTTCGGCGTACAGGCACCACGTACAGAAAACTGGAGCACCACCAAAAACTACTGAACCTGCCCTGCCATCATCTGAAGCAAGAAGTGGTAACGAGGTGGAATTCAACCCTCTATATGCTTCAGAGGTTGGAGGAGCAGCAAAAGGCCATTCAAGCCTATACAATTGAGCACGATATAGTAGGTGGAATGCACCTGTCTCAAGTGCAGTGGAGAATGATTTCAACGTTGTGCAAGGTTCTGATGCCCTTTGAACTTGCCACACGTGAAGTCAGTTCAGACACTGCCAGCCTGAGTCAGGTCATTCCCCTCATCAGGCTTTTGCAGAAGAAGCTGGAGGCATTGAAGGAGGAGCTAACACGGAGCGATTCCGCTAGGCATGTGGGACTTGTGGATGCAGCCCTTAATTCGCTTAACAAGGATTCACGGGTGGTCAATCTGTTGAAATCAGAGCACTACATTTTGGCCACCGTGCTCGATCCTAGATTTAAAGCCTACCTTGGATCTCTCTTTCCGGCAGACACAGGTCTGCTGGGGTTGAAAGACCTGCTGGTGACAAAATTGTCAAGTCAAGCGGAACGCGACCTGTCAACATCTCCTCCTTCACATTCTCCCGCAACTGGGGGTGCGAGGAAAAGGCTCAGAATTCCGAGCCCACCCGCTGGCGGTGATGCAGGGCAGTCTGGAGCGACTGCTGATGCTGACATCTGGTCCGGACTGAAGGACCTGACAACGATTACGGACATGTCGTCTACTGTCACTGCATATGATTCTCTCAACATTGATAGAATGGTGGAGGATTATATGAGTGACCGCATCCAAGTAGGCACGTCACACAGTCCGTACTTATACTGGCAGGAAAAAGAGGCAATTTGGAGGCCCTTGCACAAACTGGCTTTATTCTACCTAAGTTGCCCTCCCACAAGTGTGTACTCCGAAAGAGTGTTTAGTGCCGCCGCTCACCTTGTCAGCAATCGGCGTACGAGGTTACATCCAGAAAATGTGGAGAAGATGATGTTCATTAAAATGAATTATAATCAATTCCTCCGCGGAGACATTGACCAGCAGCAATTGCCTCCACAAAGTACACAGGGAGCTGAGATGGTGGATTCCAGTGGGGACGAATTGATAATCTGTGAGGAGGGGGATGTACACGGTGATATATCGGAGGGTGAAGATGAGGTGGACATCTTGCCTCTGTAGAGCCAGTTTGTGCAAGGAGAGATTAATTGCTTCTTTTTTGGGGGGGGTCCAAACCAACCCGTCATATCAGTCACAGTCGTGTGGCAGACCCTGTCACTGAAATGATGGGTTGGTTAAAGTGTGCATGTCCTGTTTTGTTTATACAACATAAGGGTGGGTGGGAGGGCCCAAGGATAATTCCATCTTGCACCTCTTTTTTCTTTTCTTTTTCTTTGCATCATGTGCTGATTGGGGTGGGTTTTTTGGAAGGGACACCCTGCGTGACACTGCAGTGCCACTCCTAGATGGGCCCGGTGTTTGTGTCGGCCACTAGGGTCGCTAATCTTACTCACACAGCTACCTCATTGCGCCTCTTTTTTTCTTTGCGTCATGTGCTGTTTGGGGAGGGTTTTTTGGAAGGGACATCCTGCGTGACACTGCAGTGCCACTCCTAGATGTGCCCGGTGTTTGTGTCGGCCACTAGGGTCGCTAATCTTACTCACACAGTCAGCTACCTCATTGCGCCTCTTTTTTTCTTTGCGTCATGTGCTGTTTGGGGAGGGTTTTTTGGAAGGGCCATCCTGCGTGACACTGCAGTGCCACTCCTAGATGGGCCCGGTGTTTGTGTCGGCCACTAGGGTCGCTAATCTTACTCACACAGCTACCTCATTGCGCCTCTTTTTTTCTTTGCGTCATGTGCTGTTTGGGGAGGGTTTTTTGGAAGGGACATCCTGCGTGACACTGCAGTGCCACTCCTAGATGGGCCCGGTGTTTGTGTCGGCCACTAGGGTCGCTTATCTTACTCACACAGCGACCTCGGTGCAAATTTTAGGACTAAAAATAATATTGTGAGGTGTGAGGTATTCAGAATAGACTGAAAATGAGTGTAAATTATGGTTTTTGAGGTTAATAATACTTTGGGATCAAAATGACCCCCAAATTCTATGATTTAAGCTGTTTTTTAGTGTTTTTTGAAAAAAACACCCGAATCCAAAACACACCCGAATCCGACAAAAAAAATTCGGTGAGGTTTTGCCAAAACGCGTTCGAACCCAAAACACGGCCGCGGAACCGAACCCAAAACCAAAACACAAAACCCGAAAAATTTCAGGCGCTCATCTCTAATTTAAACGTCTCGGCCATGACTAATGGCAGCAGCTTCAGCACGAGGTGGAAGTAGATCTTGATCTTTCCCTATTTTACCCTCCACATTTTTGTTCTCCATTTTTTAATGTGTGGAATTATATGCCAGTAATATATCAATAGCAATGGCCTACTGTACTGTACTGCTATATATTATATACTGGTGGTCAGCAAAATTATGCACTGTCCTCCCACTATATATACTGCGCACAACTAAAATGCACCACAGGTATGGATGGATAGTATACTTGATGACACAGAGGTAGGTAGAGCAGTGGACTACTGTACCGTACTGCTATATATTATATACTGGTGGTCAGCAAAATTATGCACTGTCCTCCTACTATATATACTGCGCACAACAACTAAAATGCACCACAGGTATGGATGGATAGTATACTTGACGACACAGAGGTAGGTAGAGCAGTGGACTACTGTACCGTACTGATGCAATACTGGTGGTCACTGGTCAGCAAAATTCTGCACTGTCCTCCTACTATATACTACAATGCAGCACAGATATGGAGAGTTTTTCAGGCAGAGAACGTAGATATTTTCAGCACACTGTGCACAGATATTTGCAGCACACTGAGCACAGATATTTGCAGCACAGTGAACACAACTAAGAGAACGCTGCACATGTCCTCTCCCTATCATCTCCAATGCACGAGTGAAAATGGCGGTGACGCGCGGCTCCATATATAGAATACGAATCTCGCGAGAATCCGACAGCGGGATGATGACGTTCGGCCGCGCTCGGGTTAACCGAGCAAGGCGGGAAGATTCGAGTCCGCCTCGGAACCGTGTAAAATGGGTGAAGTTCGGGGGGGTTCGGATTCCGAGGAACCGAATCCACTCATCACTAAATCCTAATCCTGAGCAAGAGATTGTTATTGACTCTTTTGCTTTAGGCCATTGTACTTGCCAAGGTTAAGGGGGGTACACACCGAGAGATCCCTTCTTAAAATGTAAGCAATCTGACTAGATTGTTTAGATTTTAAGCAGGTATCTCTCATGTGTATGCCCCCCAGCGATAGTGATGCGCGGGGCTATCGCCTGTGCTAGATAGAGGCTCAATCTAGCGGGACGCTCACTTCAGCGCTGCCGCTGTGTGGAGTGAGCAGCCCACCGCAACTCCCCCCCCCCTCACTCAGCACACATTGCACTGAGTGCTGAGCGGGGGAGAGATGTGTGCTGAGTGGTCTGTGACAGATCGCTCAGCACACATCTCTCTAGTGCAGGGGTGGCCAACCAGTCAGTGGTAAAGAGCCAGAAAAGATCTGTAGTTAAGGGTAAGAGCCAAATTATGCGCGCCTGTGGTGCGCAACCAAAGATGGGGGTGTGGCATAGTTGTCACAAAGCCAAACCCCATTTTTATGCGAACACCTTTCGGTTTGATGTTTGTAGGAGTATGACCTTGTGTCATAAGCAGAGGCGCTGGAATGTTTTTAGGTTGGGGGGGGGGGCGTAGAAAAAAATTATTTTGGCGCCCCCGTGGTGCAGGCCTCCTCTACTGTTTTAGCCCCCCACCGCTGTGCGGATGAGCGCTTACCAGCAGATCCATGCGGGCGGCATCTCCTTTAAAAACAGTCTGCTACTGCAGGATGCTATGTCGTCCTATCTTTGTTCGTTGTGTCCTAGCCACCAGCAGCTGTCTCTCCTTTACAGTTGCATTACTGGGAGGAGGCTTGGCCAGGCTGGGACATACACTATAGGCCAACCAAGGCAATATTCATGAGAATGTAGCCCATCAATTCACTAGTGTCACGATCCGGGTATCTGGACGCCATTACTTGCCTTTTAGATGTCTCCTTAGGCTGGCTCAGCGTTCCAGGGCCGGATCTCATCTGTGTCTACATTCTGCATATCCCTCCTGTCACTGTGAGACGCTGTCACAGCTGCGCCTTGTTTGAATCTTGTATGGCGTCTCCTGTCCTCCGCGGCCTCCGCCGCCGCTCCTGTGTTCCAGTATGCAGGTTGTCAGAGTGGTGTCTCATGCCTGCCGCGGCCCCGCTGTCATCCATGTGTCTCAGTGTGCAGTTGTCAGTCTGGCGTCTCCTGTCCTCCGCGGCCGGCGCCGCCATTGCTGCTGTGTTTCCACATAATTTTCCAAACCAACTTTCCCTCCAAGTACTAACATGGGCGCAGCCATGATGATTCCAGTCACATGTTCAATCTCCACCAATCCGCTGCGCTGTGGAATCTGCATGATTGGTCAGCCAATGCCTGCCTTGCAGCAGGTATAAGTATCCTGTGCCTGAACCAGGAAATGGTCAGTGCTTTGGTTGTCAAACCTAGTTCCAGTCTCTCTCTCCTGTGGTTGTTTCTCCAGGTTCCAGCTCCTGTCTCCAGCATCCACTAAGAGACCCGCACCTGCCTTCCATCCTGCGGTGCAGCCTGACTCTGCAGTCCTCCGTGGCTATTCCAGCTTCCAGCTATTAACCCATCTGCTTCCAGCGGTCAGCTTCCAGCAGTATCCAGTTTCCTTAAAGTGCCGGTGTTGTTCCAGCGGATCCCTACTTACCAGCAGTATCCACAACCACCGGTAACCTCTTTTCAACTCTTCTGTTTCCACGCTCCCTAGCATCTTACAGTATCCACTCCGTGTCTTCATCACCTGGCTGGTTCCATCCAGCATCCACTCCGTGTCTTCATCACCTGGCTGATTCCATTCAGCGTCCACTCCGTGTCTCTACCACCTGGCTGGTTCCATCCAGTATCTACAACAGTCTATTCAAGTTACCAGCTTCATCTAATACATCTACTGGCGTGTTCCTCGGCTACCTTCACTACTACAGCCAGGCCTGGTAAGGTTATTCCATCAAAGGACTTTAACATCTGTTCCTCAACCTACCAGTGCTCTGTGATACCTTCTATGGTTATAGTGATCCAGGAACTGTATTATTTGCCACTGCTTATTATCAACTGTGAATACTGTTGTTTCATCACGGAGCCTGTTAATAAAGCTCTTATTGACTTTTAACCTGGTTGTCATGGTCACACCTTCGGGTAATCCTTCTACACTTACATGTCCAGGGGTCTGATTAAACCTCCCAAGTTTAATTTTATTTCAGCCCCTACAACTGAGGCTTCCTCCTGTCAGCCTAAACACTCAGTTGTGACAACTAGGAATTGATGACATCAGTAAGGCACAGACTGCCTCATGCCTCAGTGACCTCAATAGTATCTAGTGGCATATCACTGACCCAGCCCGTCTAAGTGAAAGCTAAAATAGTCTAGTAGCATTTTAATTAGAGTTGCACACATTTCTTTCCCATTATAATTACTATTTTATAATTATTTGGGGAATCTCTACTGTAGATCCTCCTGTAATATATATATATATATATATTGTGGCAGAGTGTGCAGTAAATGTATCCATAAACCCCCATATATCAAGTCAATATTTTGGTTTCTCTGAAGAAGGGGGGGGGGGGGCGTTTGTGTTAGGAAATATTAAACTCAAAAACAATTATAATTAACTTAAGAAATTGAAATGGATCCTAAAAACGGATCGAATATGTACATATTCCAGCTGCTTCAAGCACCCAAGTGGCTAAAAGTCCTATATAATATAGTTTCTGGGCGAAGGCGGGACAAAAAACACATCTGAGTCTGTACAGATTGACAACAGATGGGGGAGGGGGGGGAATCTCCCCCACGTATATACACTTACCAAGGAGCTTTGGGTTGGAACACCATTCATAGAGCATCTCAATGGAAGGGCCTGAGGGTACAGTCCAGATCCCAGACGAGCAATAAATAGAGACCATGGCTGAGCAGAGCAGTGTATGAGGTCCAGGTTAGTGGTCGAAGTGGAAATTTTGAAGTGGGGGTATGCAAAAGTCAAGGACGTAATTATGTGCGTGCCTTCGCTCCAGAAAAGGGGGCGTGGTCACCCAAAGGGGGCGTGTCTCGTGCAGTAGAACCCCTTATACTACCTAGTACTGGTGCCCCTTTCACCTTATAGCACACGGTACGAGCCGAAATTCACATTGTGGCACACTGAATGAGCCGAAATTCACATTATAGCACACTGAATTGATAATGCTGATTTAGATTACCTTATAACTTCACAATAATGGGTAAGAGACACAGTACGCAATTGGCGTATGGGGTACCGTAAGGGAACGTATTTAGCGTAGCATACGCTAGGCCGTGATCGAGACGCACATGCGGCACGCTCGCTCAAAGCTTAATGCGTGGAGTCGAGCACGCTATAGGCGAGCGACTACCGTAATGCTACGCTATCAGCGTAGCGGACGCTCGAGACCACGAGGAGATCACGAGCGGCGCAGACGCTCACAAGATGACAATCAGTAAACCTTGAATGTAACACACAGAAAGGATATTCTTATACTGTAGACCTTGTACTGAAACACTGTAGCTATATAACGCTGCTTAACCTTGTTTACACTAAAGCTGTTTGAGCGATAGAGATGCTCCTATTACCCTCTGCAATATAATGAACACACAATACCGTGCTAAGGATCCAACACCTTTACTAACAAGCTTTTAGTTATATCGAAAAGGGGTAAAACAGTTACAAGTCATACACTACATACTAACATATAATTCTAACAGAATATCTAGACAGAAATATACAATAACGTTACAATCTTAAACTAAACAGAGAGAGAGAGAGAGAATGTGGCCAATACAAACAAAGAGCGATATAATCACAGAGAATTACTTACACACACTGGGAACGATCGCAGCGCAGCCTGGTACCAGCCCCGAGTTAGTCAATATGAAAACCGTTTGTGGAGAGTGAGGGAGCTGTTCAGGCTGGCTGATCTTATATACACTGAGTACAGTATACTACAAAGGGACCTACAATCTCATTGTTCATTGGACACAGGAATGTCTCCTCGCATCATATCAAAAGGTCATAGGTTAGTTTGAACAGGTGGGCTGGGACTATTTCAAACAGCTCAGGTGGGTGGGAATCTCCGGATTCCCGCCGCATGGATAATGAACTGCAAATATAGAATATGTCCAGAAACTACTAATGGCCATAACTACACGCAGGAGCGATTAATCTTTACCTAACCAACACCGGATTATTGCTATAAAAATACTCTTCGGTTAGGTACCAGACACCACTGTTCAACCTTAATCAGACCCTTTGTACAACAAAAAGAGGGATTCCTGAGTCCGTGAACAAGTCACTTTAACCAAACTTACAGTTATCATTAAGGGGAACATTATCTATAAAACGAGCTATTTGGTTCTATTATTAAACGATTGAGTCGCCCGCTAGACGCACACAAACTCTACCGTAAATGCACATACCACGCGCTCGAGCGCATGGCCGAGGCGCCATCACGCGGCTGCGTATATCCACACGCACGGGAGAGAATGTGCACGTGCAGCAGGCACGCGCATGAGGTGCATATATGGCAACGTGCACCGTGATATTTTTCTGACTTTGACAGTCCACCCTTTGGCAGTCATCAATAACTGCCATTTCCTAAAACAGTTCAAAAAGAGAAAAATATATGTCATGTAAAAATACATTTCTATGATTGGGTAAGGTAGAAGAGAGGAAGGTGGGAAAAAGGTATGACCTAGTGAGATAGTAGAAGCATGTATGTATGAGTCCATGTTTGAGGGGTCATGTATCATCGTGCCGTACGTGTTTTAAATCAAGCTTCGAGGTATTGCGAAGTATACATTTGAATTCCTTCTTATCCCGTATTACGGGCCTGTGGATGGGCTGTCAAACTTTACCGAGCTCTTTTCGGCTTTTGGTTGCAACAAAATGGGGGAGCACATTTTAGTTGATGATACATGAATGGGGGGGATATGTGAGTGCTGATATCTGTGCCTGTATTCCCTATCGACTATGTGTGTCATTACCTGAAGGTTGTAGAGATGAAGATAAGAAGCAATTATGGTAAATGCAGTCATAAACTATGTGAGTTTAATGTACATTTGCCGATTGAGGTCTTGTCTGATGTCTTGTCTCGATGTACATGTTGACTGTAGTCTCCCGATGCTTTTGCTATAATTGCTTGAGCAAAAAGCTTTCTCAATGTCCATAGACTTACAATCTTTGAAGTATTGGGCTATCGCAAAATTTTAGAGTCACTAGGGAAAATGGGGGTCTATGGCATTGTCCATCAATGGTCTGTGTAAAAGGTTGTCAAATTCTTCTTCCGAGCGAGTCTTTGTACCTTGGAGGAAAACAAAGGAGAAACGGGTGAAAGAAACGGACCGTGGAATCACATTTTCATCACAACATTGTCTCTATTGTTGGGTCATACATCAAATTTGTTGTTGTTAGTACAGTGTCCTCGCTTCTTAAACTCATCACTCGGGCACTACGTTTACACTTCGTTAAAACCCGAACGCATCTAAATATCAGACCGACCAATATGTTGACACCCAGAATACACAAGAGAAATTTCCCTACATCCATGATAATACCTTGGGCCCATTCTCCTAAACCAGAGAACCAATTTCGTGGGTTCAACCATGACACCCAACTGGTCAGCTCATTAGCCACAGCAGCAAGGGTGAGATTGTGTTTCCTTCGGAACTCCCATTTTAATTGTAAAATGTCATCCATCTTTTGGTCTATGACCTCGGCTGGGTCCTCCGTGCTGTTTGTAATGTACGTGCAGCACTTGATTCCATATTGAGTTGCCAGGGTTACACAATACCCGCCTGTCACAGTTGTGAGGTAATTGAGAATCATCCTATGCTGAACCAGTTCTGTTTTGTAGGCTTGTAACTCTTTCCCAGTGTACCTGAATGTGTCGTCATACATTTCGGTGATATTGTCTAATAAATTTGCAAGCACAGATATATATTTATAATTTATCATTCCTCTAGCGGTACGAGTGATATCTAACGCGAGTAGGAATTGAATCCCGGTGGATTCATGGATCAGGTCAGAGGCTGAATGCTCTGTTCTTTCTATCAGGTGCCGTTTAACGATGTGCTCGTAATGAGTGTGAGTATAAGGAGCTTGGGCACCACGGTGAATATCTTTCATTTTAGTGTGGGATACAGTCATTACCTCAGGCAGTACTTTTCCAATATAACATAACCCTTCTGAGTTTGGGGCAAGCCACTTATACGCCTTCCTCCCGCATATGAAGTATGCATCATCGGGGAGAACATATGGGACGGAGTGTGACATAACCATATTACAGATTTTCCATGTGAACTCTCCTAACCCTAATTCTTCCATCTGTTTAGTACACGTATCAGTTTGTACGATCTGTGCACAGTATCCTGGTGATACTTCTCCAACTCGCATGATCCTACTTCCTAAGGTGTATCTATACCGAAAGAATTTCCTATGGTCGGCTATCTGGCGTATAAGTTCTGTGTCTATGGGCAATCTGTCGGCTCTATGTGAGAATGTCATGGTTTGATTACTCCATAACACTTCCCAATTTCCCGGCTTTCGGGGATTGGAAATGTTAAAGCACACTAAGGACCTATCCACATGATATTGGTGGAGCTTCAAACTAGGAGGACTAGAGATATTAAACCTCTTGTCCACCGGCCTCCCACCACTTAGCTCAAGTACCTCTCCTACAGTTAAAGGGAATGGTACTAATCCTGATTTACTATGGCCTTGAGGTACTTGAGAGCATACCCAACAGTCTGTCTGGTTTAACACTTTACCCACTAAGGAGTGATAGTCACTCAATGGATGCCGGTCCATGTGGACATTAAAACTGGACTGACATTTCTTTATGCACCCATCCTCAACTATATTGTCACAATGCCTACAGATGCAGTTCTCTTCAGCTAACAATCCTTCACAATTCCTTCTATTGTCAATGCTACCAGATCGTTTTCTGATACTCGCCTTTACTCGGAGATTATGTTGTTCTTGGAAATCTACGCCTGCATCCTGGTCATCAGAACCCATTCCCGATCCTTTCTCGACCTCCATGGTACTCTCACCGAAACAGACTGCTCTGGTCAACATCATGGTCAACAGGAAAATCCGAATCACAGTCTCTTGGGGCAAGTCCATCTTTGAGGAGTAAAAGGAGAAAACTAAGAAGGGGGAAGGGAAATATGAGGGAGGTGGGAACTGGAGAAAATAACAAATGGGAAAAAGAAATCTGTCTCGACAAGCTTCCGGTCTTGTTATTCTCCGCGCTCAGGTGTCATCCCAATCCTCCCTGAACAGACACTCTAGTGATACAACCTCTACCGTCTGTTCTTTATCACGGGACCTCTCTGGGTCAGTGACCTTTTTACAATGAAACGAATGGACCCAAGTCTCTCTCTCGGCAACCTTCAAAGCAGTTGTGCTGGTCAATAAGACTTGATATGGTCCTTCCCATCTGTCAATAAGGCAACCTGAGCGTAGAAAATTCCGTATCATTACATAATCCCCAGGTTCAATGTCATGACAATTACTGTCTGGCAAATCAGGAATCACCAACTTTAGATTATCATTCTGATTCCTAAATTGCTTACTCATCTTAACCAAGTACTTTACGGTTACTTCATTGTTACATTTCAAATCATCCTGGGGGTTAATCATAACATGGGGTTGTCGACCAAACAGAATTTCAAAAGGTGACAGATTAAGAGGGGACCTGGGAGTGGTTCTGATGCTGTATAATACGATTGGCAAAGCTTCAGGCCATAACAGTCCTGTTTCAGTCATTACCTTGCTCAATTTATTTTTAATAGTGCTGTTAACTCTTTCCACCTTTGCACTCGCCTGGGGGCGATACGGAGTATGCAGCTTACTATTAATTCCCATCAACTTACACATTGTTTGAAAGACTTCACCTGTAAAGTGGGTACCCCTATCACTTTCAATTATTCTAGGGATACCGTACCTACACACAAATTCCTGCACAATTTTCTTTGCAGTAAATACAGCGGTATTTGTGGCCGCAGGAAATGCTTCAACCCAATTTGAAAATACATCAATACAGACCAAAACATACTTTAAATTTCTACAAGGTGGCAATTGTATGAAATCAATTTGTATCACCTGGAAAGGGCCATCTGTTGGAGGGATATGAGATGGCTCTGTCGGTATTGCCTTTCCGATATTCTTCCTCAAGCAGGTGAGACATGTCATCGCTCTCTTACCCGCATGGGAAGAAAATCCTGGGGCGCACCAATAAGCTCTTACTAGCTTGCACATCCCTTCTTTGCCCAGATGAGTCAGCCCATGTGCTGCTTCCGCTAGACTTGGAAGGTATGCTCTTGGTGCCACTGGTTTACCATGTCCATCTGTCCAGAGTCCTGAGGACTCCTGGTCATATCCTTTTGACCTCCAGACTGCCTTTTCCTGTGGGGAACACAAATTTTGCATTTCACACAATTTCTGTGTGTTTACAGTATTAAATACCATCAGTCGTGTACTATCTGTTTGTATGGGGTTACTAGCTGCTGATTTAGCAGCTTCGTCTGCTCGGCTGTTACCAAGTGATACCGGGTCTTGGCTATACGTGTGAGCTTTACACTTGATAACAGCCACTCTGTCGGGTTCCTGTATCGCTGTTAGAAGTCTTTTGATGTGGGCTGCATGCGCTACGGGTGTGCCAGCTGCCGTCATGAAATTTCTGAGGCGCCATAGGGCTCCGAAATCGTGGACTACTCCGAATGCGTACCTAGAATCTGTGTAGATATTGGCTGACTTGCCCTTAGCCAATTCACAAGCTCTGGTTAGGGCAACCAGTTCAGCAACTTGTGCTGAGTGAGGTGGGCCTAGCGGTTCTGCTTCTATGGTACCTTGGTCCAGTGGCGGAACAAGCAAGCGGTGGGCCCAGGTGCGACAAAATGCTTTGGGCCCCCCCCCCATCCAAGTCCACCCCGGGGGCAGTGCGCGCCGTAGGCGCGCGCAAAAATACATAGTGGCGTGGCTTCGTGGGGAAGGGGTGTGGCCACAAAATAATACCAACACAGTAGTCTCCATTATTCAAATTACGCCGCACAGTAGCACCACTACACCAGGTAGAGACCCTTTTACACCTTACAGCGAACAGATTCCTCTTTTTACACATTACAGCAGACAGCGTGCCCTTTTTACACATAACGGCAGACAGCGTGCCCTTTTTACACATAACGGCAGACCGCGTGCCCTTGTTACACATTACGGCAGACAGCGTGCCCTTTTTACACATTACGGTAGACAGCGTGCCCTTGTTACACATTACGGCAGACAGCGTGCCCTTGTTACACATTACGGCAGACAGCGTCCCCATTTTTACACATTACGGCAGGCAGATTCCTCCTTTTTACACATAGCAGCAGGCAGATTCCCCATTTTTACACATAGCGTCAGGCAGCCCCCCTTTTTTACACATTACGGCAGGCAGATTCCCCATTTTTACACATAGCGTCGGGCAGATTACCCCTTTTTACACATAACGGCAGACCGCGTGCCCTTGTTACACATTACGGCAGACAGCGTGCCCTTTTTACACATTACGGCAGACAGCGTGCCCTTGTTACACAGTACGGCAGACAGCGTCCCCATTTTTACACATTACGGCAGGCAGGCACAAGAAAGAAAGAAGGAAAGAAAGAAAGAAAGAAAGAAAGAAAGAAAGAAAGAAAGAAAGAAAGAAAGAAAGAAAGAAAGAAGAATTATACTTACCCTCAGGCTCCTCGGTGCAGCTGCGTCAGACGACGATTCCCGGGCAGTAGAGAATGAGGAGGAGGGAGCCGGAGGACGGAGCCGCAGCAGCGCTTTGTTACTGGTGGAGGCGCTGCTGCTGCTGCCCCTCTGCTTCCCTATAGGCTGTTCTCGGAAGACAGCCTATAGGGAAGCAGAGGAGCAGCAGCAGCAGCGCCTCCACCAGTAACAAAGCGCTGCTGCGGCTCCGTCCTCCGGCTCCCTCCTCCTTCCCCCGTCTGTACCGCTGCTCAGCTCAGCTCCTATCTCCGGGCGGCTGTGCGCTGCGGGCAGCGGTTGCCTGCAGCGCACAGCGGCATGTAATGAGTCAGTTTGACTCATTACATGCTTGGGCCCCTGGACAGAGGCGGGCCCCAGTGCAGTGCACTGCCTGCACTGCCGGTAGTTCCGCCTCTGCCTTGGTCATCTACGACTGCGTATCCAGTACACAAGTCTCCCGAGTCCGTCTGTCTGTGACAACTACCGTCAGTGTAGAAAGTAAAATCTACATCTTCCAGTGGGTTGTCACTGATGTCAGGCCTTGCCGTGAAATTTTGGGTCAAATATTTCATACAATCATGTGTGTCATCCTCTGTATTAAATCCTCCTTCACCATTACTCTTATCCTCCACCCTTTGTGCCTGTCCAGGCACACCTGGGAGATACGTTGCAGGATTTAATGCGCTGCATCTCCTTATGGTAATGTTTACGGGGGCCATCAATGTCAATTCCCATCTTGTAAACCGCGCTGATGAGACGTGTCTGGTTTGGGCAGAATTTAGTAAGGCTGACACTGCATGTGGTGTATGAATTGTGAGGTTGTGTCCTAGCACTACATCTTCGCTTTTTGTAACTAGCAATGCTATCGCTGCAACACTTCGCAAGCATGTGGGGAGGGATCGCGCTACCGTGTCAAGCTGGGCGCTGTAGTAAGCTACCGGCCTGCTGGCATCACCATGCTTCTGGGTTAGGACACCTGCTGCGCAACCAGCACTCTCTGTTCCGTACAGCTCAAAGGGTTTCCCATAGTCAGGCATACCTAATGCTGGTGCCTGTGTTAGGCACTGTTTTAGTCTTTCAAATGCCATCTCAGATTCGTCTGTGTGCGAGATCCGATCAGGTTTACTTGATGAGACCGTCTCCTGCAAAGGTAGGGCTAGTATGGAAAAACCTGGGATCCAGTTACGGCAATACCCACACATTCCTAAAAACGTTCTAATCTGTTGCTGGGTTTGTGGCAGGGTCATGTCACGAATTGCTTGAATTCTATCAGCGGTAAGGTGTCTCAGTCCTTGTGTTAGACAGTGTCCCAAATACTTCACACGAGTCTGGCATAATTGTAACTTGTCTTTGGAAACCTTGTGTCCTGTGTCTGAAAGATGAGACAGGAGCTGTTTCGTATCTCTCAGGGACGCTTCCAATGAATCTGAACACAGTAGTAAATCGTCCACGTACTGTATCAATACTGATCCACTCACTGGTTGGAAAGACTGTAAACAATCATGCAGAGCTTGTGAGAAAATACTTGGACTGTCTATGAAACCTTGGGGTAAGCGAGTCCATGTATATTGAACTCCTCTGTATGTAAATGCAAATAAGTATTGGCTGTCAGGGTGTAGAGGTACCGAGAAGAAAGCGGAGCAGAGGTCAATCACAGTGAAAAATTTGGCAGTGGGAGGGATTTGCATTAGGATGACAGCTGGATTTGGCACTACGGGGAATTGACTCTCAACTATTTTGTTGATCCCACTTAGATCCTGCACTAATCGGTAACCCCTCCCCCCACTCTTTTTAACAGGGAAGATGGGACTATTTGCAGTGCTGGACGTCCTTACCAGAATGCCCTGTTGTAGCAAGCGCTCTATTACAGGGTAAACTCCTAACTCCACCTCTGGCTTCAGAGGATATTGTGGGATTTTTGGAGCTATCCTACCATCTTTTACTTGCACAACTACTGGGGCTACATTTGCCATCAATCCAGTGTCTTGTCCATCTTTGGTCCAAAGTGACTCCGGTATCTGGGAAATCATTTCTTCTACCTTGGACGGACACCTATTTATAGTAACGGTGTGTGACATTAATCTTGTTGGGGAGTCTAGCATATCTTGCGCTTCCTGAGCGTGGTTTTCGGGTATGTCCAAGAACACACCTTCAGGAGTACAGTATATGACGCATCCCATTTTGCACAGTAAATCTCTCCCTAAGAGATTAGTCGGAGCCGATGCAGCCAGCAGGAAAGAATGCTTGGTATGCAAAGGCCCTATCGTAATCTCTGCGGGTTTGCTTAAAGGGTAGTGCTGTACTACTCCTGTTACTCCCATGGCTGGAATTGTTTTACCAGTGGTTCTCATGCCCACGGTCGAATTTATCACTGACTTGGCCGCCCCCGTATCTACAAGGAAATTAGAGATTTACCAGCTACATCAATTGTGACCTCGGGTTCACTTCCAAGGTTCGCAATTAACTTCACTGGCTGCAGATTACAGGTGTGGCCTCGCCCCTATGGTGCGTGGTGGCCTCCCTGTATTGCGCTGGCAGCTATTACCTGTGAAGGGGGTAAATGGGATCTATCAGTGACTTGCCAGTCTCTTTTTGGGGGATACCTTTTTGTTTCCCCTGCGTGTGGCTCATAACTCCGCCTCTGCGGTCCTTGCTCCCAATTTCGTGTGTCATGTCGTTGTCTAGGGGGTTGGTATGATCTTTGTGTATTCTTTGATTTACAGTCTCGTGCAAAATGTCCCTCTTTATGACAGTAATAACAAGTTACCACATTTGACTTACCCACAGGGGTCGGAGATTTATACAGAGATGGCCTTATGGTCAGGGCCTGTATACTTACGGCCATTAACTTATCACTTTGTGACTCCCTGTGTCTGGTGATATTCCGTTCATGATCAACAGCAGCCTCTCTCAAAGTAGCCACCGACAGACCTCGCCAACATGGTTGGGTGGTCTGTACCCTTGTCCTTAATACTTCTTTTAAACCTTCCATTAACACAGATACTGCTACTGCTCTATGATTTACATTTGTCGAAATGTCTTCTATGCCTGTATACTTAGCCATTTCCTTTAGTGCCCGATGAAAATAATCAGCAGCTGTTTCTCCCTCTTTTTGTTTGATGGAAAAAATGTTATTCCATTTGGCAACAGCTGGAAAATACTCTTTTAACTGTAAATTTATTCTCTTTACATTATCTTGGTTGTACACATCCGTAAGGGGTACATCTTCATCTAATTTACAGTCAGCTAAAAATCTTGCAGAGTCGATATTGGAGGGTAAACATGCCCTCAGCAATATCTGCCAGTCTTTGTTATTGGGCTCCACAGTATTTCCTAGATCTCTAATGTATTTCTGACTAGCAGCTAGATCTTTCCTAGGATCAGGGAATTCAGACACCATTGTTCTTAATTCCATTCGGGTAAAGGGGCAGTGCATGGCGATGTTTCTGACAGGAGTGATTCCTGAAGTGTCAGTTTTCCCATTTGGCACTGCTATTACCCTAACGGGATTAAGTCCAATAACATCTTTCTGAGTAGATTCTACAACATGTGGTGAAATGGTTTCACCATAGTGCTGTACTTACCGGATGATACGACCTCACCTGTCCCTCCGCTAGGGGGCTTTGACGCTAATCTTACGGGTTGGGCCGTGCCCACTGTTGTTTCTGCTATGGTGGCTGCTAGAGAGAGTGCCGATATTGTTGTTGGCTCATCCTCTTGATCACACTCCTGGGGAAAGTTTAAAACAGGGTATAGCTTGCACGGGTTAGTATTTGCATCAATAATCTTAGTCACATTATTCTTAACATTTATACAGTTACTAAGTGCATGTTTATCATTCACCAGTGTGCCATTCTCTGTGACCACCTGCTCTCCCGTTATGTATGGTGGCGGTGGCGCCGTGGCTATCAGTTTCTTGATAGGGTTAGATCCAGCCGCCTGAGCCAATCCTCTCTGTATTTCACCCTCCTGCTGCCATAACTGTAAATAGTCATAATGTTTGATTCGTCTCTTTGCAGATTTAATGAGACATATCCTTCTCCTTAGATTTTGCAACACATCTGGGCTAAAACTGCCTACCCGTGGGAACTTTTCCCCATCGTGCACAGTCATTCTTTCCCATTCATCGCACAAACCCTCTGTGTGTGATCCGTATTTCTCACACATTACATACCTTGCCGACCCGATTGGTCGGTTTACTAAGTCAACCTGAACCGAGGTTGATCGCCCCCTACCTGAACAACTGGCCCCCATCCTTGCAGGTGTTGCTTTCACTACCTCTGACCTTCAAATCAGGGTCTTCAGCAAACCCTTACAAAACCAAGATGTCCTGGGCAGGCCGGCGGCGAAGTTTACAGAGTACTCCACTCACTCGCCCACGTCGACCAATACGCCCACACACTGCCTTAGCGCTGGCGTACTCAACCTAGGGCCCCTGCGACCTGAACCTCTATTTACTGGAACATGTGGGTGTGATCCAAAGAGCACTTAACCCTTTCCAGTAACTATTGGTTGTTGGATAGTTCCCAAGTGACTAGCGAACTTCCCTTAAAATAAAATAAAAATATTACACAAATCACGTTAGAATGTACAAATAGCGTTTATGACCCCTCTAGCGTACGCAAATGGTACTGGGTCAAGTTACTAACTAATGCACACAATTACGTGCGGTACAATCGTTCTGCACATAAGCAACTAATCTTATGTGCGGAGCGACCAGTGGAATCGAAAATTGTGGCTGCGAATTCCTTCAGCCTGAGCTTAATGGCCTATATGGGTATCGCACCAACCCTTTCTGGTGTTGTGCTACTCTTTATCTATAGCTGACTTCTTAGTCTGCTGTACCTGGACCTCCTGGTCTGTCTGGACCTCCTGGTCTGTGCTACAGTAGACCTCCTGGTCTGCTATACTCTAATGCTCTTTTTTAATGTTTAACAAGGGATGCCTCCCAAGCCACCATGCAGTCACTTACACGTATGTACCTTCACGAGAACTCGATTTCCTTTGGTTCAACCCCAAAAATTTTTAGAAACTTATATATATGTATACACACTCTTTCACCTCATATACACTTTACTTTCGTTTCTGCGCAGAAATCCCTTTCATTCAGTAACACAGTTCAGTCCAGATGAGTTGCAAATTAGAGAAGGATCTATTAGCTTAAAATTTTGGACACTGAAATTGACTTGCGCTATTATCGCGTTACCTCCTTTTGGCCTATTGAAAATAATACTATCGTGTGATTTGTATTATGTGGGCGTACCCAGATGCTCCGTTGCGTAATATACGCTCCGTGCGTCGACCCTTGCGTCGCATACACTCGTTCTGCCCCTTGTTAGAGACACGTGTACGTAAGCCAGGTATGTTCACAGTAACACAACTAACACGTTTATCAATGTAAATGACCTTTAATTGTAATCATCTACTGAACACCACACAGAACTTCCTTGTATTTTAGGCAAGCCGTGTGCGTGTTTTACAAATTACTTCCTTACGTATTAATATTAACTTTTAACTACCAATAGCAACAAATCTTTCTCAGCACGTTATTAATTGTGAAATGGCAAACAGGAAGGTGATATGTGAAAATACACAAATGAAAAGAGATACAGTTGTGTGTGTGCGTGCGTGTGTACGCAAAACAGAAATAAACAGTTTTAAAAAAACAATAGCGTATTGTTCTTACCTCCGGTTCCGGATCCCACCAGCACTCCTTCAATCTAGCGAAACAGACGCTTATCTAGTCAGCACTACTGTATCCCGATACGAAGGGATACTGCCTTCCCGCCCTTGCTGACGGATAACGTTTGTTTTCGCTAGTGCGGATATGTGGAGGACGGACGAGCCGCCAATTGATAATGCTGATTTAGATTACCTTATAACTTCACAATAATGGGTAAGAGACACAGTATGCAATTGGCGTATGGGGTACCGTAAGGGAACGTATTTAGCGTAGCATACGCTAGGCTGTGATCGAGACGCACATGCGGCACGCTCGCTCACAGCTTAATGCGTGGAGTCGAGCACGCTATAGGTGAGCGACTACCGTAATGCTACGCTATCAGCGTAGCGGACGCTCGAGACCACGAGGAGATCACGAGCGTCGCAGACGCTCACAAGATGACAATCAGTAAACCTTGAATGTAATACACAGAAAGGATATTCTTATACTGTAGACCTTGTACTGAAACACTGTAGCTATATAACGCTGCTTAACCTTGTTTACACTAAAGCTGTTTGAGCGATAGAGACGCTCCTATTACCCTCTGCAATATAATGAACACACAATACCGTGCTAAGGATCCAACACCTTTACTAACAAGCTTTTAGTTATATCGAAAAGGGGTAAAACAGTTACAAGTCATACACTACATACTAACATATAATTCTAACAGAATATCTAGACAGAAATATACAATAACGTTACAATCTTAAACTAAACAGAGAGAGAGAGAGAGAGAGAGAGAGAGAATGTGGCCAATACAAACAAAGAGCGATATAATCACAGAGAATTACTTACACACACTGGGAACGATCGCAGTGCAGCCTGGTACCAGCCCCGAGTTAGTCAATATGAAAACCGTTTGTGGAGAGTGAGGGAGCTGTTCAGGCTGGCTGATCTTATATACACTGAGTACAGTATACTACAAAGGGACCTACAATCTCATTGGACACAGGAATGTCTCCTCGCATCATATCAAAAGGCCATAGGTTAGTTTGAACAGGTGGGCTGGGACTATTTCAAACAGCTCAGGTGGGTGGGAATCTCCGGATTCCCGCCGCATGGATAATGAACTGCAAATATAGAATATGTCCAGAAACTACTAATGGCCATAACTACACGCAGGAGCGATTAATCTTTACCTAACCAACACCGGATTATTGCTATAAAAATACTCTTCGGTTAGGTACCAGACACCACTGTTCAACCTTAATCAGACCCTTTGTACAACAAAAAGAGGGATTCCCGAGTCCGTGAACAAGTCACATTAACCAAACTTACAGTTATCATTAAGGGGAACATTATCTATAAAACGAGCTATTTGGTTCTATTATTAAACGATTGAGTCGCCCGCTAGACGCACACAAACTCTTCCGTAAATGCACATACCACGCGCTCGAGCGCATGGCCGAGGCGCCATCACGCGGCTGCGTATATCCACACGCACGGGAGAGAATGTGCACGTGCAGCAGGCACGCGCATGAGGTGCATATATGGCAACGTGCAGCGTGATATTTTTCTGACTTTGACAGAATGAACCGAAATTCACATTGTAGCACACTGAATGAGCCGAAATTCACATTGTAGCACACTGAATGAGCTGAAATTCACATTGTAGCACACTGAATGAGCCGAAATTCACATTATAGCACACTGAATGAGCCCAAATTCACATTGTAGCACACGGTACGAGCCTAAATTCACATTGTAGCACACGGTACGAGCCTAAATTCACATTGTAGCACACGGTACGAGCCGAAATTCACATTGTAGCACACGGTACGAGTCGAAATTCACATTGTAGCACATGGTACGAGCCGAAATTCACATTGTAGCACACTGAATGAGCCGAAATTCACATTGTAGCACACTGAATGGGCCGACAGTCACATTGTAGCACACTGAATGAGCCGAAATTCACATTGTAGCACACTGAATGAGCCGAAATTCACATTGTAGCACACTGAATGGGCTGAAACTCACATTATAGCACACTGAATGAGCCGAAACTCACATTGTAGCACACTGAATGAGCTGAAACTCACATTGTAGCACACACTGAATGAACCGAAACTCACATTGTAGCACACTGAATGAGCCGAAATTCACATTGTAGCACACTGAATGAGCCGAAATTCACATTATAGCACATTGAATGAGCCGAAACTCACATTGTAGCACACTGAATGAGCCGAAATTCACATTGTAGCACACTGAATGAGCCGAAATTCACATTATAGCACACGGTATGAGACAAAATTCACATTATAGCACACAGAATGAGCTGAAATTCACATTGTAGCACACTGAATGAGCCGAAATTCACATTGTAGCACACTGAATGAGTCGAAATTCACATTATAGCACACGGTACGAGCCAAAATTCACATTATAGCACACTGAATGAGCCGAAATTCACATTGTAGCACACGGTACGAGCCGAAATTCACATTGTAGCACACGGTACGAGCCGAAATTCACATTGTAGCACACGGTACGAGCCGAAATTCACATTGTAGCACACGGTACGAGCCGAAATTCACATTGTAGCACACGGTACGAGCCGAAATTCACATTGTAGCACACTGAATGAGCCGAAATTCACATTGTAGCACACTGAATGAGCCGAAATTCACATTGTAACACACTGAATGAGCCGAAATTCACATTGTAACACACTGAATGGGCCGACAGTCACATTGTAGCACACTGAATGAGCCGAAATTCACATTATAGCACACTGAATGAGCCGAAATTCACATTGTAGCACACGGTACGAGACGAAATTCACATTGTAGCACACGGTACGAGCCGAAATTCACATTGTAGCACACAGTACGAGCCAAAATTCACATTGTAGCACACTGAATGAGACGAAATTCACATTGTAGCATACTGAATGAGCTGAAATTCACATTGTAGCACACTGAATGAGCCGAAATTCACATTGTAGCACACTGAATGAGCCGAAATTCACATTGTAGCACACTGAATGGGCCGACAGTCACATTGTAGCACACTGAATGAGCCGAAATTCACATTGTAGCACACTGAATGAGCCGAAATTCACATTGTAGCACACTGAATGAGCTGAAACTCACATTATAGCACACTGAATGAGCCGAAACTCACATTGTAGCACACTGAATGAGCTGAAACTCACATTGTAGCACACACTGAATGAGCCGAAACTCACATTGTAGCACACTGAATGAGCCGAAATTCACATTGTAGCACACTGAATGAGCCGAAATTCACATTATAGCACATTGAATGAGCCGAAACTCACATTGTAGCACACTGAATGAGCCGAAATTCACATTGTAGCACACTGAATGAGCCGAAATTCACATTATAGCACACGGTACGAGACAAAATTCACATTATAGCACACAGAATGAGCTGAAATTCACATTGTAGCACACTGAATGAGCCAAAATTCACATTGTAGCACACTGAATGAGTCGAAATTCACATTATAGCACACGGTACGAGCCAAAATTCACATTATAGCACACTGAATGAGCCGAAATTCACATTGTAGCACACGGTACGAGACGAAATTCACATTGTAGCATACAGTACGAGCCGAAATTCACATTGTAGCACACGGTACGAGCCGAAACTCACATTGTAGCACACTGAATGAGCCGAAATTCACATTGTAGCACACTGAATGAGCTGAAATTGTGACAACAGGGACAGCCAGAGTGACGACAGGGAGAGAGAGAGAGTGACGACAGTGACGACAGGGAGAGAGTGACGACAGGGAGGGAGAGTGACGACAGGGAGAGAGAGTGACGACAGTGACAGCTGGGAGAGAGAGAGTGACGACAGTGACAGCTGGGAGAGAGAGAGTGACAGTAGGGACAGGGACGGTAATGACAGGGAGAGACGTGACAGCAGGGGAACATTACCTCATTTGTTGCTGGTGGCTGGCAGTGGTGAGCGGTGGGCTGCTGGCGGCGGTGGGCGGCTGGCGGCGGTGAGCTGCTGGCGGCGGTGAGTGGCGGTCGGCGGTTGGTTGTGAACTAGTACAGCGCTCTATGGGGCTAAGTTGGGGGGGGTGGTGGGAGTGCATGGGGGCCAGGTACGAGCTACAGTCCACACCCCCAAAGTAAGAGAAGGAAGGGGCCGGGTATCCCTGGCTGTAGCTGGCGGCCTGGCCTTAGGACAGGACATGGGGTAGGAGGTGGCTGTAAATGAGGAGCCGGAGTGCTGCATGCAGGAGGCGCTGTCAGGGCCCAGGGGGTCTATGCCAGAGGCCGGGGCGGTGCCCGGGGAGATGGAGGCCGGGCTCCAGATGGAGGAGGCAAAGGGTGCACTACAGGTCAGCGCCGCGCCCAGGCCGGGGTTGGTGCTGAATTTGGAGGAGCCGCCGGAGCTGGACACGGCCGCCGGCGGGATGAACTGGCCGCTGCTCTCCGAGCCTGAGCTCTCCCGGGGCGTGCGGCACTTCTTCTTTGCCAGACGGCACTTTCTCCCGGCACCGCTGCTGCCCTGCACTGTTGTATAATCCCGGGGATCTAGGAGAGTAGCAGGCTGTTTTTAAATGAGATGCCGCCTGCAGGGATTCGGAGGTAAGCGCTCCCCTGCGCCTCTGTCATATTTGGGGGGGGGGCAAGCTGCCCCCTTGCCCCCCCCCCAGTTCTGACGCCCCTGGTCATAAGCCCATTTTAAGTCATGTTGTACAGTGCCACATACATCTAAAAACACCAAAAAATGGGTGCCTCCACAGTTCCAAACACTTATATGCCCCCACAGTGCCAGATACATATATTCCCCCACAGTGCCAGATACATATATGCCCTCCACAGTGCCAGATACATATATGCCCTCCCCAGTGCCAGATATGCCCCCACTCAGTGTCGGACTGGGGCATGTAGGGCCCACCGGGGGAATGCAGTTATAGGGGCCTATACTTAGGGGTGTGGCCAGCCTACAAAGGGGGTGTGGCCAGCCTCCACAGAGGTTTGAAATACACAATAGTTTAGTGCAGTGTAATGCAACATATCTACCATGTTTAATATAAGTGCACAGTCTGGAACCTGATCCCTAGAGGAAGGAGTGGGCTCTCAGGCAGTGGGGCCTACCGGTGGTTTCCCTGGTACCCCTGTGGGCCAGTCCAACCCTGCCCCCACTGCCAGGTACACATCTCCCCAGTGCCAGATATGCCCCCAGTGTAAGAAACACATGACCCCCCTGTGCCAGATATGCCCCCAGTGCCAGGTACACATGTCTCCCCATTCCCAGATATGCCCACAGTGCCAGATATGCCCACAGTGCCAGATACACATGCCCCCCCCAGTGCCAGATATGCCCCCAGTGCCAGATATGCCCCCACTGCTAGCTACACATCTCCCCAGTGCCAAATATGCCCCCAGTGCCATATATGCCAGCACTGCCAGATACGCGTCCCCCCAGTGTCAGATACACGTCCCCCCAGTGCCAGATATGCCACCACTGTCAGCTACACATCTCCCCAGTGCAAGACATGCCCCCCCTGCCAGCTACATGTCTCCCCAGTGCCAGATATGCCACCACTGTCAGCTACACATCTCCCCAGTGCCAGACATGCCCCCCCTGCCAGCTACATGTCCCCCCAGTGCCAAATATACCCCCAGTGCCAGATACACGTCCCCCCAGTGCCAGAAATACATGTTCCCCCAGTGCCAGATATGCCCCCAGTACCAGAAACACATGTTCCCCCAGTGCCAGATATGCCCCCAGTGCCAGAAACACATGTCCCCCCAGTGCCAGATATGCTTCCAGTGCCAGATACACGTCCCCCCAGTGCCAGATATGCCCCCAGTGTAAGATACACATGTCCCCACACTGCTACCCCCCCAAGTGCTGCTCACCGCCGCACTGCTGCTCTGCTCAGTCTGCTGCTTGGAAGGGGAGGAGAGTGCAGCATGCGCCTCTCCTGCCCCTCAGTCTCCACTCTCCGGCGGCGTTGATTCTCTCTAATAAGGCGCCGGTTCGTGAGCCAATCAGAGTTCGCAGACCGGCAGCTAAGACTCCTGACTGGCTGCCAGTCCACGAGCTCTGATTGACTCACGGGCCGACGCCGGGCACTGCAGACTAGGGCAGCGGGAGGCGCCGCGGGAGCTTACGAGCCGCATGCGGAGATAGAAAGAGCTGCATGTGGCTCGAGAGCCGCAGGTTGGCCACCGCTGCTCTAGTGTGTACCCCCCTTTACACTTTATCCCTGCCACTGGTCTGTGCAATCAGTGCTTCTCCTATCTTGGACTTTTGGTCTCAGGCTCTGAGGAAAAGATTGCACTTTATGCAGACGCTATGCTGCTGCTTCTGTTGCAAACTGAAACCTCCCTCCCAGCTTTTTTAGCAATGGTAGAAGGGGTTCAGTATGGTATGCCGGCGGTCGGGCTTCCGGCGACCAGCATACCGGCGCCGGGAGCCCGACCGCTGGCTTCCTGACAGTGTGGCGAGCACAAATGAGCCCCTTGCGGGCTCGCTGCGCTCGCCACGCTACGGGCACGTTAGCGCGCTACGCGCGCCACGCTATTTTATTCTCTCTCCAGGGGGATCGTGGACCCCCACGAGGGAGAATAAGTGTCGGTATGCCGGCTGTCAGGATTCCGGCGCCGGTATACTGTGCGCCGAGATCCCGTCAGTCGGCATACTGAAGAACACCCGGAAGAAGTGTTTGACACATTTTTGGGCATTCTAATTAAATGGAATAGATCTGTGTGTACTCTGTCCTCCCCATCCTGTCTCAGCCATCTACTTCTAACCTTTCTCTATGGTGGTGTACACAATTTATATATCTGGGGATTTTGATTTCCTATGAGGTGGATGAGTACGTGCCCCTAAATGTTCTGCTTCAAATCAATTACCTTAAAATGAAATCCCATGTCTGGCAGAAGTTCCCTCTCTCAGTTACGAGAAGGGTGGGCCTGGTGAAAATGATTATCCAACCTAAGTTGTTGTACTGTATAGTATGTCCTACAGCATTCCCCAGTTTATCTGCCATTCACTTTTTTTCAAAGATACCTAGGAATATCACTTCTTTTATTTTGACCAACAGGCGTCCTCGTTTTGCTTATAACACACTGTGTTAATTCCAAGGTGGTGTTGGACTGGCACTCCCTGATCTTAGACTCTATTATTTGGCTGTACAGTTGGTACAATTTGGAGACTGGGTGGTTATGCCAGGGTGTGGAAAGGGCCTAGAGCTGAAAATGTTCAAGGGCCTACTGTGAGATGCAGAAGAGCTGTGATCAGTGTGGGTGGGGCCAGAGCCACATGGGTGTGTACACCTCCTACACTATCAGCCCCACTGTTTCCCTAACTACATAAAAACACACAAAAAAAGCATAGGTTTCTGAGAAAACTAGAAAAACTATTTTAATACTTATGATTCATGGCCAATAGTGTGGGTGGCTGGTCATCCTCATGCTGCCATTATGATGGGCCTAAGAGCTCCTGGTGAGCAAGTTAGCGGCTTAAGTGGTATATGACACAACAATGTCTCCTCAAGTTTATCTGGCAACTGCCGCTTCCAGGAAAAAAATTAGTTTTTGGAAAAGAGACCCAGTGGGTGGGTGCTGCTAGCTAGGCCTGTATCCATGTGTGCATTTCTATTTAATCAGTACATGTTGGGTTGTAAAGCCTCTGGCTGTAAAGTAATTTAGCTGTGAAGTATGTTAGCGTAAAGTATGAGGATAATATTAATATGATCATCAGAGATATACCGAAGATAAACAGGAGAGAAACAGAAGGACAGCATACTATCTTCCCCACCTCCCACCGATCTGATCTCTCTGATTTCACTATTTTCCCCACCTCCACAGCATACTATCTTCCCCACCTTCACAGCATACTATCTTCCCCACCTCCACAAAAAAACTGCAATCAATATACTACAGTGAGTTACCTAATCCACTACCACCAATGCCTGCAGACTACACAGCCTGGACACTGAACTCCCTGTCTGATTAATGAACAGTCCTACTACTCTCACACATTGCTTTCGGCTCCTCAGTTACTCTATCTACATCCACAGTGTAACAATCTCAGCCTATCGTTCCTTCCATTATTTCCCACAAATTCCTGTTTGCACTTTCTTTGCTTTTACTACACCCCCATTGTCCCTTCTATAATACACCCAGTCCATTCTATATTATTCCTCTGAATAACACTACTGTACTGGAATTATGGCTCCTCGATCCTGTCCCATACCAATCCTCACTGCTAGGTCACACCCCCCCCCCCCAATTTCCAAACCACCCACACACATTCAGAACCCAGCCAACCTGATCCCCATCTCCCCTGTCCCTTCCCTTCCTTTCTCCTGTGCACTCTGGAATGCTATCTCAATCTGCAACAAGCTGCCAACTATCCACGACCTCTTCATCTCCCACTCTTAACTAGAGATGAGCGGGTTCGGTTCCTCGGAAACCGAACCCGCCCGAACTTCAGGTTTTTTTACACGGGTCCGAGCGACTCGGATCTTCCCGCCTTGCTCGGTTAACCCGAGCGCGCCCGAACGTCATCATCCCGCTGTCGGATTCTCGCGAGGCTCGGATTCTATCGCGAGACTCGGATTCTATATAAGGAGCCGCGCGTCGCCACCATTTTCACACGTGCATTGAGATTGATAGGGAGAGGACGTGGCTGGCGTCCTCTCCGTTTATAGAGAAGAGAGTGAGACTAGAGTAGAGAGAGACACAGTATTTACTTTAGTAATTTTGGGGAGCATTAGGAGGAGTACTACTACTTGCTGAAGTGATAGTGTGACTGTATATCTGACTTGTGGGGGAGACAGTGGGGAGCAGTTAGAGTCTGAGAGCAGGAGTACATATTTTAACGTACAGTGCACACTTTTGCTGCCAGAGTGCCACACTGCCATTGTGACCACACTGACCACCAGTATATATTGTGATTGTCTGCTTAGGAGTACTACTTGCAAGTTGCTGATAGTGTGACCAGTGACCTGACCACCAGTTTAATTAATCACCACCAGTTTAATATATATATATATATATATATATATATATATAATTGTATATAATATATATATAATTGTATACCACCTACCCGTGTTTTTTTTTTTTCTTTCTTCTTGATACATACTACTATAGTAGCTTACTGTAGCAGTCTGCGGTGCTGCTGAGCTGACAGTGTCCAGCAGGTCCGTCATCAGTCATTACATAATAAATATATATACCTGTCCGGCTGCAGTACTAGTGATATTATATATATATATATATATATATATATTAATTTCATCATATTATCATCCAGTCTATATTAGCAGCAGACACAGTACGGTAGTCCACGGCTGTAGCTACCTCTGTGTCGGCAGTCGCTGGTCCATCCATAATTGTATACCACCTACCCGTGTTTTTTTTTTTCTCTTTCTTCTTGATACATACTACTATAGTAGCTTACTGTAGCAGTCTGCGGTGCTGCTGAGCTGACAGTGTCCAGCAGGTCCGTCATCAGTCATTACATAATAAATATATATACCTGTCCGGCTGCAGTACTAGTGATATTATATATATATATTAATTTCATCTCATTATCATCCAGTCTATATTAGCAGCAGACACAGTACGGTAGTCCACGGCTGTAGCTACCTCTGTGTCGGCCGTCGCTGGTCCATCCATAATTGTATACCACCTACCCGTGTTTTTTTTTTTTCTTTCTTCTTGATACATACTACTATAGTAGCTTACTGTAGCAGTCTGCGGTGCTGCTGAGCTGACAGTGTCCAGCAGGTCCGTCATCAGTCATTACATAATAAATATATATACCTGTCCGGCTGCAGTACTAGTGATATTATATATATATATATATATATATATAAATTTCATCTCATTATCATCCAGTCTATATTAGCAGCAGACACAGTACGGTAGTCCACGGCTGTAGCTACCTCTGTGTCGGCAGTCGCTGGTCCATCCATAATTGTATACCACCTACCCGTGGTTTTTTTTTTCTTTCTTCTTGATACATACTACTATAGTAGCTTACTGTAGCAGTCTGCGGTGCTGCTGAGCTGACAGTGTCCAGCAGGTCCGTCATCAGTCATTACATAATAAATATATATACCTGTCCGGCTGCAGTACTAGTGATATTATATATATATATATATATATATATATATATTAATTTCATCTCATTATCATCCAGTCTATATTAGCAGCAGACACAGTACGGTAGTCCACGGCTGTAGCTACCTCTGTGTCGGCAGTCGCTGGTCCATCCATAATTGTATACCACCTACCCGTGTTTTTTTTTTTCTCTTTCTTCTTGATACATACTACTATAGTAGCTTACTGTAGCAGTCTGCGGTGCTGCTGAGCTGACAGTGTCCAGCAGGTCCGTCATCAGTCATTACATAATAAATATATATACCTGTCCGGCTGCAGTACTAGTGATATTATATATATATATTAATTTCATCTCATTATCATCCAGTCTATATTAGCAGCAGACACAGTACGGTAGTCCACGGCTGTAGCTACCTCTGTGTCGGCCGTCGCTGGTCCATCCATAATTGTATACCACCTACCCGTGTTTTTTTCTTTTCTTTCTTCTTGATACATACTACTATAGTAGCTTACTGTAGCAGTCTGCGGTGCTGCTGAGCTGACAGTGTCCAGCAGGTCCGTCATCAGTCATTACATAATAAATATATATACCTGTCCGGCTGCAGTACTAGTGATATTATATATATATATATATATATATATATATTAATTTCATCTCATTATCATCCAGTCTATATTAGCAGCAGACACAGTACGGTAGTCCACGGCTGTAGCTACCTCTGTGTCGGCAGTCGCTGGTCCATCCATAATTGTATACCACCTACCCGTGGTTTTTTTTTTCTTTCTTCTTGATACATACTACTATAGTAGCTTACTGTAGCAGTCTGCGGTGCTGCTGAGCTGACAGTGTCCAGCAGGTCCGTCATCAGTCATTACATAATAAATATATATACCTGTCCGGCTGCAGTACTAGTGATATTATATATATATATATATATTAATTTCATCTCATTATCATCCAGTCTATATTAGCAGCAGACACAGTACGGTAGTCCACGGCTGTAGCTACCTCTGTGTCGGCAGTCGCTGGTCCATCCATAATTGTATACCACCTACCCGTGTTTTTTTTTTTCTCTTTCTTCTTGATACATACTACTATAGTAGCTTACTGTAGCAGTCTGCGGTGCTGCTGAGCTGACAGTGTCCAGCAGGTCCGTCATCAGTCATTACATAATAAATATATATACCTGTCCGGCTGCAGTACTAGTGATATTATATATATATATATTAATTTCATCTCATTATCATCCAGTCTATATTAGCAGCAGACACAGCACGGTAGTCCACGGCTGTAGCTACCTCTGTGTCGGCAGTCGCTGGTCCATCCATAATTGTATACCACCTACCCGTGTTTTTTTTTTTTTTCTTTCTTCTTGATACATACTACTATAGTAGCTTACTGTAGCAGTCTGCGGTGCTGCTGAGCTGACAGTGTCCAGCAGGTCCGTCATCAGTCATTACATAATAAATATATATACCTGTCCGGCTGCAGTACTAGTGATATTATATATATATATATATATTAATTTCATCTCATTATCATCCAGTCTATATTAGCAGCAGACACAGTACGGTAGTCCACGGCTGTAGCTACCTCTGTGTCGGCAGTCGCTCGTCCATCCATAAGTATACTAGTATCCATCCATCTCCATTGTTTACCTGAGGTGCCTTTTAGTTGTGCCTATTAAAATATGGAGAACAAAAATGTTGAGGTTCCAAAATTAGGGAAAGATCAAGATCCACTTCCACCTCGTGCTGAAGCTGCTGCCACTAGTCATGGCCGAGACGATGAAATGCCAGCAACGTCGTCTGCCAAGGCCGATGCCCAATGTCATAGTACAGAGCATGTAAAATCCAAAACACCAAATATCAGTAAAAAAAGGACTCCAAAATCTAAAATAAAATTGTCGGAGGAGAAGCGTAAACTTGCCAATATGACATTTACCACACGGAGTGGCAAGGAACGGCTGAGGCCCTGGCCTATGTTCATGGCTAGTGGTTCAGCTTCACATGAGGATGGAAGCACTCAGCCTCTCGCTAGAAAAATGAAAAGACTCAAGCTGGCAAAAGCACCGCAAAGAACTGTGCGTTCTTCGAAATCCCAAATCCACAAGGAGAGTCCAATTGTGTTGGTTGCGATGCCTGACCTTCCCAACACTGGACGTGAAGAGCATGCGCCTTCCACCATTTGTACGCCCCCTGCAAGTGCTGGAAGGAGCACCCGCAGTCCAATTCCTGATAGTCAGATTGAAGATGTCAGTGTTGAAGTACACCAGGATGAGGAGGATATGGGTGTTGCTGGCGCTGGGGAGGAAATTGACAAGGAGGATTCTGATGGTGAGGTGGTTTGTTTAAGTCAGGCACCCGGGGAGACACCTGTTGTCCGTGGGAGGAATAGGGCCGTTGACATGCCTGGTGAAAATACCAAAAAAATCAGCTCTTCGGTGTGGAAGTATTTCAACAGAAATGCGGACAACATTTGTCAAGCCGTGTGTTGCCTTTGTCAAGCTGTAATAAGTAGGGGTAAGGACGTTAACCACCTCGGAACATCCTCCCTTATACGTCACCTGCAGCGCATTCATAATAAGTCAGTGACAAGTTCAAAAACTTTTGGCGACAGCGGAAGCAGTCCACTGACCAGTAAATCCCTTCCTCTTGTAACCAAGCTCACGCAAACCACCCCACCAACTCCCTCAGTGTCAATTTCCTCCTTCCCCAGGAATGCCAATAGTCCTGCAGGCCATGTCACTGGCAATTCTGACGAGTCCTCTCCTGCCTGGGATTCCTCCGATGCATCCTTGCGTGTAACGCCTACTGCTGCTGGCGCTGCTGTTGTTGCTGCTGGGAGTCGATGGTCATCCCAGAGGGGAAGTCGTAAGCCCACTTTTACTACTTCCACCAAGCAATTGACTGTCCAACAGTCCTTTGCGAGGAAGATGAAATATCACAGCAGTCATCCTGTTGCAAAGCGGATAACTGAGGCCTTGACAACTATGTTGGTGTTAGACGTGCGTCCGGTATCCGCCGTTAGTTCACAGGGAACTAGACAATTTCTTGAGGTAGTGTGCCCCCGTTACCAAATACCATCTAGGTTCCACTTCTCTAGGCAGGCGATACCGAGAATGTACACGGACGTCAGAAAAAGACTCACCAGTGTCCTAAAAAATGCAGTTGTACCCAATGTCCACTTAACCACGGACATGTGGACAAGTGGAGCAGGGCAGGGTCAGGACTATATGACTGTGACAGCCCACTGGGTAGATGTATGGACTCCCGCCGCAAGAACAGCAGCGGCGGCACCAGTAGCAGCATCTCGCAAACGCCAACTCTTTCCTAGGCAGGCTACGCTTTGTATCACCGGTTTCCAGAATACGCACACAGCTGAAAACCTCTTACGGCAACTGAGGAAGATCATCGCGGAATGGCTTACCCCAATTGGACTCTCCTGTGGATTTGTGGCATCGGACAACGCCAGCAATATTGTGTGTGCATTAAATATGGGCAAATTCCAGCACGTCCCATGTTTTGCACATACCTTGAATTTGGTGGTGCAGAATTTTTTAAAAAACAACAGGGGCGTGCAAGAGATGCTGTCGGTGGCCAGAAGAATTGCGGGACACTTTCGGCGTACAGGCACCACGTACAGAAGACTGGAGCACCACCAAAAACGCCTGAAACTGCCCTGCCATCATCTGAAGCAAGAAGTGGTAACGAGGTGGAATTCAACCCTATATAT